>NW_007377640.1:56207-59103 GCF_000475195.1 Diaphorina citri
GGTTAGGTTAAACACAATAAGATGCTTTCTTTTTCATTATCATGGCTTCTGATCTTCTGAATAATTACCAATGGGAGTGAGCATACTCTAACTTAACTGATCAATGTGAAAACTCTCATTTAATCACTAGCAAGAATAATTTGATTGAACTTGATTGGAGGTAGACCTACACATAATGGAATCAGGACTTCTATGATGCAACAGGTTTTCAACTCTTGAGACTGCAAAGGGTGATTAGAATGCCTTCTATCTGGATAATGATATTCAAACACTAATCATTGCTTATCATAACTCATAACAGCATAACCATGACAAAGGATGTTATGTTCCCATGAGCAAGGACATGGCCTGGTAGAACTCTACCAACAGGATACAATAACCTATCTGGTTATCAATACATTTGTAACATTTCAAGCTCTGTTGCTTGGTAACAGCATTTTCCACAACAAATCCCTGACATGTTTTGAGATGTCTAAATTGTAACTGGTTATCAATACATTTCAAGCTCTGTTGCTTGGTAACAGCATTTTCCACAACAAATCCCTGACATGTTTTGAGATGTCTAAATTGTAAAGTTTTGAAGCATACAAAGGAGACAAAGGTTTGAAACTTACCTATCTAGGTGTACAGCATCTGAAACCCTCCTTCTACAGCATGAGTGATGTAATGGGAAACCTTGTGAGGCTTGAGATGATTTAGGACAAGCCTTCTTGATAACAGACAAGTTACTAAGCAAAGGAGACAAAGTTTTGAGACTTACCTATCTAGGTGTACAGCATCTGAAACCCTCCTTCTACAGCATGAGTGATGTAAGTAATGGGAAACCTTGTGAGGCTTGAGATGATTTAGGACAAGCCTTCTTGATAACAGACAAGTTACTAAGCACTATGAGTTCAAACACATTTAGACCATATGCACTAATTTAGAATATCCTCAGCCGAACTTATTCCTATTAAATTCAGACCAGACCGGAAGGGGGTAGCATTAGAAATTTTGACTTTGATTTTAGAAACAAAATGAGCCCACCATTGTCGCTAGAATTAGAATTATGAAACCCCCACCCTCCAATACAGACACCCTTTTATATTTCCAGTTATAAAACAAGGAGAGCAGCTGATTTGAACAAAACCCACTACCATCATCAGGACCCTTGCACAACAACCCGAGAACGAACATTATCCCATCAGGATAAAATCCGCCCCGGGCGGGAATCGAACCCGCGGCCTCCTTGCTTGCTCAACAACCCTCGCTATATTTATACCGAGGTCTCGCTTTATACAGGGTGGCCCGGTAAGCTGTGTCCACACTGCCTCGACAACTTTCACCTCGTTGATCGATGACCGGTCGACTTTGTGTGGACACAGCTGTAACGTCTTATCACGTCCATAACATCATGAGCACGAAACAAAGAACGTATTAAGGGTGGGTTCCACAAACCTACTTAACAAACCAGATTTCAAGGTTTTCCATATTTGTGCAAGTGTGGCTTGCTTTGAGCATAGAACCGTGAGGAGAACTAGCAATTTGTTTTCTATTTTTAGCTGACTAGGAGAAGAGGAGGGTACTGCATAATTATGTTAACCATTATGTTGGGAACTCTGTTGGTATCAGGTAGGCGCTCAGCTTATCAATGAATAGACACATGTTCCATAAGAAACCATTCTGCGGCCACCTTCAAAGTTTAAAATGAAGTAACGGTAACGGAGTACAAAAGTAGTTATCAGACAACATAAATTGTTACGTCTTAAAAATGACTTTAGTCCGTGAAATATGGGTGATATCGGGGTAATATTGCTAACGACTGCAGTTCCCTCGTGAAATTTGAACAGATTTTGATAATAATTTTTGGCAACAATGTATGCGATTTTTTCTAGTTTTAACCGTCTCAATTCCGTCTACCGTGCCCTTTACCACGACTGTTTACTTTATCAATACCAACATGTGGTTAACCTTTGCCACAAGCAAGAGCAAAGCAACACCCTAAAGTTGCCTAGATTGTACATAATATCTTAAACTTACAAGACCAAGCCCTAAATTGTCGCGTAAACACAATAAACACAAACAGATTACTCAGCAATGTTATTGAACATGTTGAATTGCAACTTAACTGTACGAGTAATATTGGTGTAGAGTCTATACTCTATACCAATATTCTACACTGTAGACGATATAGATATAGACAATACAGAACTTCGCCTCTGCCAAGAATCGAACCCGGGATCTCTGGCGTGCAAGTAATTACCAGGGTGTCTACCTACCCAGCAATATGATGGTGTTCAGTTGTTTACCCTTCTATCAGTCATTACAACATATGTTTTGATTTCATCAGATGTAATAACTGTGTCACTCACGTGTAAACAAACACACCGACTCTGACCAATCATAATCACACCCCAGGTCCTGGGTTCGATGACCTCATTGGTTGAATTCTATGCGACGTTGCCGATGTTGTCTAGGTCAGGGAACATGCAACACTGCATATTGCACCGGCCAGGTCATTGTTCTGGATAGATAATCAGAGGCAATAGAATATTTTGAGACACTGGCTGTGCTATTTCCATTACTCGATGCAATCATGCTCATATCCGCTCCTTGTTTGAATGAGATTGCTGTCATCATTTCGCAAAACTTCAGCTGCGCTGTTCTATTTTCGTTCATTGTGATTTCAAGAGTGAGTGGGTAGTTGATTATAGTTGATATTTTTTTTCTTCGTTCTAAAATAGGTTACACATAAAAAGTAAAAATCAGAATGGGCATGAAATGAGATAAGACGAATCTAAACATTCTAAACTATCAATTTTATAACATAACCTAATAAAATAGCATGGATAAGATTGATAAGGAAATAAAAAACAAGCTCTACCAAATCATTAAGTATTTTTTAATCCTAAAAAAA
>NW_007377640.1:59540-93649 GCF_000475195.1 Diaphorina citri
ACTTGGTTAGATCCTACAAAAATTCATTTAGAAATTCTAAAAAATCTGAAGTGCAACCACAAGGAGACTTGTTTTTTTCTAACTTTAAAGCTCTCACAAGCCAACATATTATCTGCACATCACCTATTTATCAATTTCTCTAATATTCAATAACCTTCTGATAGCTAAGTACCTATATGAGTCATCCATGTAAATATTGAACATACGTGATTTAACCTGGGTATCAGCCCGACTACATCTAACACTTCATCAAGGATGATAGAGGACTGAAGCTTTGCAAATGCTATTAGTCCTACTGCATTAGGCGGTGAACCATAAACACAACACTGCAAGCAGTGGGAGAGGAGAGCTATTGTTCAGGCAAATTTGACACTGAGAGAAATTTATTCGCGGATTTGTCACATGACATTTCGCTTGCATGTGTCATTTCGTGTTATACACCACGGCAAATGTTACGTAGGTAGAACGTATGGAACCTTGGATCACATGGGATTATGACTGTTTCGCATTCTTCAACATTGTAAATGTCACTTCACATCAAACATCGCCCACTCACATGGTCGTGGTTTCGCGAAACAGGAATCCTCGGGTCTTGGGTTTGTAGTATTATCGCAGATGAAAAATTGAAAAATTGTTAAAATTCCTCAGATTTTTCTAAAAAACCCTGCTTAGAAGGTGAACTAAAAGGATAGCTTCAAATGCAAAGTAACATTTGATTTGATTGTTGAACCATTTGTTCATGGGAGATTGAAGACATTCTCTCAAGTTCAAAGTGTGAACATATCCTCTTCCCATGATGCATGTTGCATGCGATCACATTACTGGAGTCAATACTCTCCCGATCTATGGAACCCGACCAGCGACTCAATCAATACCAACACCACTGCAACATGATTTCTTGTTACCTACCGCATCGCATGTCACACCAATATTATCAGGATTTCTCCTGAGGCTGTCTGTTGTTCAAGATATTCAGATACCATTCTGTTGTTGTTGGGTATTGCATTGAATGATGTTGGTACACTCTGAATATTTGAATGGAGTGACATGCCTGGTGTATGTATATCCCAGCAATGTGTTCGGCCAGAGTTATTGTTATTGGTAGCAGTAGTCTATCGGTTCTCTTGTCAAATTCCAAGAGGCACCACTCCATTATTAGAGTCTTCAATATGTTTTCATAGGTGCATCATGCATCACATACCTGCCATAGGCTTTGTTCCCAATACAATGCCTGTCTGGGAATTTTCCTCAAAAATTTCTGAATATTGTTCAATATGTATGTATGTATACTGTATACGGTATCCGTGAATATTGTTCAGAATACATGATATATCTGAAGTTCGGTCCGTGTACGGTTTTATCTGTGAATTGAGAACGTGGGATAAGTGACACGAGAGCCTCCCATATGATGAAGACTCCTCACTCAACCCAATACAATGCCTGTCTGGGAATTTTCCTCAAAAATTTCTGAATATTGTTCAATATGTATGTATACGGTATCCGTGAATATTGTTCAGAATACATGATATATCTGAAGTTCGGTCCGTGTAGGGTTTTATCTGTGAATTGAGAACGTGGGATAAGTGACACGAGAGCCTCCCATATGATGAAGAGACTCCTCACTCTCCCGTTACCGCCAAACTTATCAATCAAGATTTGTAGAAGTCACCCCCCTGGAAGACGGGTTTGATGACATTTTAACAAATTGCAGGGGTTTTATGGAGATTTGCGTATGTAGACACTTCATCCTCCCTAAGTAAAATCAACAACAGAAAAACGAGACATACTACTGATCAGTAGATTACAAAGTACATCTATCGACTATTTCATTCTATAATCATTCCAATCAGATGATGAGTCTAATTTTCTTCCAAACATAATTGGCCTGCACCAAGGTATTTCATACACTTCAAGTATCCGTAATTTGAAATCGTATTTATTACCGAGATACCAGATAGGTAGGTTTTCATTCTTTTTTCTTTTCATTCTACACGATGCGATGAGTAGCATACACTATATCGTTAAGATATCTCTAACATAACTCGCCTGCCCTGTCTCACAGCCACAAACAACATTGTATGCTATAGTAAGAGTAAAGAGAAGTCGGGGTTTTTTTTTTTTTATTTCTTGACATTGGTTGCCAGTTTCAAGGACATGGGTTCTTTCACCCGCCGCTCCGCTGATACTCGGTACTACTTGGTTAGATCCTACAAAAATTCATTTAGAAATTCTAAAAAATCTGAAGTGCAACCACAAGGAGACTTGTTTTTTTCTAACTTTAAAGCTCTCACAAGCCAACATATTATCTGCACATCACCTATTTATCAATTTCTCTAATATTCAATAACCTTCTGATAGCTAAGTACCTATATGAGTCATCCATGTAAATATTGAACATACGTGATTTAACCTGGGTATCAGCCCGACTACATCTAACACTTCATCAAGGATGATAGAGGACTGAAGCTTTGCAAATGCTATTAGTCCTACTGCATTAGGCGGTGAACCATAAACACAACACTGCAAGTAGTGGGAGAGGAGAGCTATTGTTCAGGCAAATTTGACACTGAGAGAAATTTATTCGCGGATTTGTCACATGACATTTCGCTTGCATGTGTCATTTCGTGTTATACACCACGGCAAATGTTACGTAGGTAGAACGTATGGAACCTTGGATCACATGGGATTATGACTGTTTCGCATTCTTCAACATTGTAAATGTCACTTCACATCAAACATCGCCCACTCACATGGTCGTGGTTTCGCGAAACAGGAATCCTCGGATCTTGGGTTTGTAGTATTATCGCCAAAGGATGAAAAATTGTTAAAATTCCTCAGATTTTTCTAAAAAAGCCTGCTTAGAACGTGAACTAAAAGGATAGCTTCAAATGCAAAGTAACATTTGATTTGATTGTTGAACCATTTGTTCATGGGAGATTGAAGACATTCTCTCCAAAGAGACGTGGATTTGACACCTCACTCCTCATTGTGGATAATTGATATGAATTGCTACTGACTGCAATAATATAGGGACGAATAGTACAACTTCCAACTACACCTTTCAGTTTTCAATTCAAGCATTAGGGATTTTAAAATAAGAGTAAAATTCGAGCATGGCGGATTTTATATTTGTGTTTTCCTCATCCTAATGTTAATTGACTTTATTTTTAGACCCGTTAGTCTTCATTATGCTATAAATACTTAGATTAGATAGATACCTAATTAGATTTATTTCATAAATAATTAGTGAGGGATAAACATCATGAATCTACAAAGAAAATCAACCCGATTCCCGGAAACAAATGTACGTGCATCTCAACAAACAGGTTTGGCTAAAAAAAAGTTGAACGACCAATGAAAATAATAATTAACTCGATTCCTCTCTATTCCCAGTTAAGTTATGAATAAAATTAACACAAGTAGGTAATTAGTAGATACTAAATCACGAGAATAAAGTTGGGTGAAATGAGGAAATGTGCGCTCAGAAATAACATAGAGATCAAGAAATGGTTGAGCAAATGTTATTGGATCGCATGACAGGAGTCCATAGAGGAAAACTTGAAAGAATCACACCACCAGTAATGATAACCATCGCAAAGAATTCAACACAATGCCAAGTCTTTTAAATCACGAGCAATATTAGCAAATCAGCATATCTTGGCAGAAAAGATAGGTTTCAGGAATTCACAGTCGTTCTGAGAACTCGCACCATCTCAACACTTGGTCTAAAACTTGGCAGTGTGGCAAGAGTTAGAACAATCCTCGAGAGTACATTACTTTCAAGTGTAACAACACTTCTAGGAACTCCATCCTGAGTGTTAGCAAATAAAATTCCTTAAAATCAGCATATCTTGGCAGAAAAGATAGGTTTCAGGAATTCACAGTCGTTCTGAGAACTTGCACCATCTAAGCACTTGGTCTAAAACTTGGCAGTGTGGCAAGAGATAGAACAAATCCTCGAGAGTACATTACTTTCAAGTGTAACAACACTTCTAGGAACTCCATCCTGAGTGTTAGCAAATAAAATTCCTTAAGCTCCACTGTATCTCTCTTGAGTTCATTGAGAAATGCTTTTTCTAACTCTCCATCTATTTGTATTTCTCCTGCATGGCATGCTAAATGTCATAACTCATCTATCTCTTCCTTTGGTTTTGACATTTATCGTTTCCCAAGTCCTGAAGCTCGTAAAACAAACATCTTGTTAAAGTTTTACAAGTTAATTTTCTGCATATCCAGTTAGACCAGGACTGCATAGTGCATTGAAGAAAGTTCCCCCCGCTAAACAATGCAGAGAATATTGTCGAGGTCAGTTATATGCGTTGTGGTGAATTGCGTGATGTTGTTATCTATCACTATCAGATGTAAACTATTCTCGACATCTCGACCTGATTTGTTCATGAGACTCCGCACCCAATCATTGAGTTGATTCATTCTCATTGTCACTTTGCTATTAACATACTCGTTATTATGCCGGTGTCTATCACTACTCTTCTTCGTCTTGTCTTGTCCCATATTCAGACGGGATCGGCGTTTCTCGTCAGCCTCTCAATCCTAGGGTGATTGCTTTGGGCTGACATTTGGTTTTGGCTACAAATTTTGACGAGTGGATGCCCTTCACACTCAATCTTTGTTATATCTTCAAGAAGGTAAATTTCAAGCTGGTATCCTTCCTGTTTAAAGTCCCCCGGCCAGACAAATACCAGTGTCTATCACTACATATATGATATTGTCCATCATAGTAGAACTATCAAAGATCTCGATTTAAGGTTGAAAAAGGGTAAGAATATTCAAGATGTATTTTATAAGGTGATTCTTCTTCTAAAAAAGGAAAATAAAATTATAAAATCTACCTAGAGCTACCTTATCCTTGCGTGGGAGGACACCTGGCTGTCAAAATTATCGTTATTTTAACCATCTAATCCACAGGTCGGGTTACTAACTGTAGAAACCGTGTATAGTAAGTACTTGGTTCGATCCTACAAAAATTCATTTAAGAAATTCTAAAAAAAAAAAAAATCTGAAGTGCAACCAGAAGGAGACTTGTTTTTTTTCTAACTTTAAAGCTCTCACAACCCAACATGTAATCTGCACATCACCTATTTATCAATTTCTCTATTATTCAATAACCCAACCCAACATATTATCTGCACATCACCTATTTATCAATTTCTCTAATATTCAATAACCTTCTGATAGCTAAGTACCTATATGAGTCATCCATAAATACAAACAGGATTACTCAGCAATGTTATTGAACATGTTGAATTGCAACTTAACTGTACGAGTAATATTGGTGTAGAGTCTACACCAATATTCTACACTGTAGACGATATAGACAATACAGAACTTCGCCTCTGCCAAGAATCGAACCCGGGATGTCTGGCGTGCAAGTAATTACCAGGGTGTCTACCTACCCAGCAATATGATGGTGTTTAGTTGTTTACCCTTCTATCAGTCATTACAACATATGTTTTGATTTCATCAGATGTAATAACGTGTAAACAAACACACCGACTCTGACCAATCATAATCACACCCCAGGTCCTGGGTTCGATGACCTCATTGGTTGAATTCTATGCGACGTTGCCGATGTTGTCTAGGTCAGGGAACATGCAACACTGCATATTGCACCGGCCAGGTCATTGTTCTGGATAGATAATCAGAGGCAATAGAATATTTTGAGACACTGGCTGTGCTATTTCCATTACTCGATGCATTCATGCTCAGAGAGGACGGAAGGAGATAGGGAGAAGGAATGGAAGAATTTTCTTTCCGTCTCACTAAAAGCTTTAGGTTGGGGAAGATAGCTTTTAGAGTAATTTAGTAGAAATGGAGAGGAGCTTCTGCTTTATTAAGACTGACATCAGCCCGTGCCCTAAATGATAGAAATAAACAAAACCAGAAAACTAGTCTATAGGGAAAAACAAAGACCCAAATTTATACACTCACAGCTCACAGCCCTATCCAATACAAAAGCCGCAGTTAACAAGTGATAAAAATTTCGTCATAAAACATGTGATGATTTGGTAAACATATGATTTCATGCTCATATCCGCTCCTTGTTTGAATGAGATTGCTGTCATCATTTCGCAAAACATCAGCTGCGCTGTTCTATTTTTGTTCATTGTAATTTCAAGAGTGAGTGGGTAGTTGATTATAGTTGATATTTTTTTCTTCGTTCTAAAATAGGTTACCCATAAAAAGTAAAAATCAGAATGGGCATGAAATGAGATAAGACGAATCTAAACATTCTAAAGTATCAATTTTATAACATAACCTAATAAAATAGCATGGATAAGATTGATAAGAAAATAAAAAACAAGCTTTACCAAATCATTAAGTATTTTTTAATCCTAAAAAAAAGTCTACGTTATAATTCAAAGCTATCGACAAAATCTCAAAAAACGATGAGACCAGACAAATCTGGGGGGGAAATTAAGCTATGAGAGGCCTATGCTTCGATCTAATATTTTGGTAGGTAACGCGTGACAAGTTCATGCCTCTTTGGACAAAGTTTACCGGGTGGTGTTGACGTACCGACCCGGTATCGCGTAAACAGCTTATCACAGCTAGAAATGAGTTTAGTAGAAACAAAGGAACACTGTCGTAAAAGTTTCATTCCATTCATTACTCAGCTGGCAGAGGAACAAACACAAGACACAAAGGCTTGGATTGTAGTCTGGTAAAGGCCACACCACTGGAGAAATGGAAATCACTCATGAGAGTCATGAAAAAGTATCACAAAGACATACACTGTGGTTTAGAAAGTCAAAGCTGCAAGAAAAATGAGGTGTTCCAATGTTCCATGAGAACGAGGAAAAAGCTATTCTTTATTCAATGAAATACCTAGTCTTAAATCTAATGAAAAAGAAACAACAGATGGCAACAAAACTTGAATTGTGTCACTAATGACACTGCCTGGTCGCGATGAAAATGCCATTGACAAAACATCGGACGCGTTAACAGTACACCAAGCATAGCGCCATAGTACAACATCAACCATAGAGGACTGAAGCTTTGCAAATGCTATTAGTCCTACTTAGTGATGGGTCGTGGGTAAATACCCACTGGGTGGGTAAATAAAAATTGGGTATTTACCCGGGTATTTATCCACCCCCCGGATGGGTAAATACCCAGGTATTTTAAAAAAAAGAAGAAAAATAAACAAAAAACATCGTCACCAGTGGCGTAGCGTCCATATAAGGCGTGTATGGCGGCCATACACTCGAAATTTCACTCAAATACCCTTAAATATTGACTTTAAATTATCAATACATTTCAAGCTCTGTTGCTTGGTAACAGCATTTTCCACAACAAATCCCTGACATGTTTTGAGATGTCTACATTGTAAAGTTTTGAAGCATACAAAGGAGACAAAATTTAGAGACTTACCTATCTAGGTGTACAGCATCTGAAACCCTCTTTCTACAGCATGAGTGATGTAATGGGAAACCTTGTGAGGCTTGAGATGATTTAGGACAAGCCTTCTTGATAACAGACAAGTTACTAAGCACTATGAGTTCAAACACAGAAAGACGAGAAGTACAAATGAAGCACAACTTTACACTTTTAAACAAGGAAGTTCAGACCTGAAAAATTAACGGAAAACTCGGAAAAACCTACGGATTTAATGGAAAAATCTAAAACCGCCATCCGAGCATCCGACAAACACAAACGGCAAACCGGAAAAATCTTTTTTGATTTTTTTTAAATTTTGTGTACAAAAATTTTTGTTTACAAAAAGTCTCTGTTCGAATCACACATTCGTAGGGAACACTTTTTTGTCGGCTTTTGAGCTTGGTTTACCTCCACAAATGTTAGGAAGTTAGGTCGAGTGCCTATGGCTAACTCAATTTAGTTTAACAGTACTTTCCTTTTGGAATTTTCAAGTGGTAACGGAGAGGAATAAGGAAATGAAACATTGCCAATTTGCCAGGCATTGTTGCCTTTCCACATTTCCCACTATTAACTACCACCTATTTCAAAAGACCACCTCTTTGAAAAATATGGCAGGATTGAGGTTAGGAAAAAAATACAAAAAAGAGAAGTTCAAATTTTGAAACTGCGTAAAAGCTGCAAGATAAAAGCTCGAAGTACAAGCTACAATAAGAAGAGAATCTTGGATTAAACTGGAAAAATCCAGGTAAAACTCATTTTACATTTTCATTACTTCTTCAACTAGAATCATACCAGGGGCATTTTCTTGATCTAACACCTAAGTCCTCATTGGGTGTATGTTATCAGTAGATCTCTACAAGCTCAAGATCATATAGGTAGGTAAGTTTCAAGCACAGAACCCACTACTTACAGTAATAGTTCAGAAGCCACTACAACGAAAAGTTCCTACAATAAGATGTCACAAATGAGGAATGAACAGTGTTATTATGGGGTTAGGTTAAATGCAAAAAGGAGCTTTCACAAATGAGCAGTGACCAGTGCTATTATAGGAATATAGGGTTAGGTTCTTTTTCATTGTCATTGTTCTGAATGATTAGGCATAATTTTGTTCACTTTTACAGCAAGCTGCAATCATGTTAACACCAATGTTTGAGCTTGTCCAATCTGAGGAAGATGTGACAATCATTATCAAAGCTCCATATGATCATAAATAAGCAGAGACCATACACCAATGTTTGAGCTTGTCCAATCTGAGGAAGATGTGACAATCATTATCAAAGCTCCATATGATCATAAATAAGCAGAGACCATTGTTATTCTAGGCCTGTAAGGTTATGTTAAACACAAAAAATGAGCTTTCTTTTTCATTGTCATGACTTCTGAATAATTACCTATGATTTTTACTTTTACAGTAAGCTGTCATCATGCTGACACCAATGTTTGAGCTTCTCCAATCCGAGGAAGACGTGACAATTATTATCAAAGCTCCATATGCCAATATATTATGTTAAACACAAAAAATGATTTTTACTTTTACAGCAAGCTGTCATCATGCTGACACCAATGTTTGAGCTTCTCCAATCCGAGGAAGACGTGACAATTATTATCAAAGCTCCATATGCCAATATTGCCGATACTGAGGTGTATGTTGAGGATACAGACTTCAGATTTTCTTCATCTCCATACTACTTGAGGTAATTAATTTTACAAAAAAGTTTAAAAAACTTGGTTTAAGCTCATTTTGATAGTTGGTGCTCTTAGGATTGTTGAATGGTGCTCTAAGGTATTGGTCAAAAGTTTATTGTTACAATCTTCAGCACATTTTGAAAAAAATTTGGGGGTTTTAGCACATTTTACTCATATGTATTTGGATTATTTCAAGCATTTTTGAGGAAATATTGTTTTTTGGGGGTTTTAAGCACATTTTACTCATATGTATTTGGATTATTTCAAGCATTTTTGAGGAAATATTGTTGAAAATAATACATTTTGTCAAAATACCTATCTCACCACCTCTGTGCCTATTAAACTGAAGACTTAAAATAACTTTTCAGGCTCAATTTCCCTGGACCAATAAAAGAAACTGATCACACATCAGGAAAATATGACAGTGACAAAGGACAGTTTACATTGAGGACTGAAGCTTTGCAAATGCTATTAGTCCTACTGCATTAGGCGGTGAACCATAAACACAACACTGCAAGTAGTGAGAGAGGAGTCCTACTGCATTAGGCGGTGAACCATAAACACAACACTGCAAGTAGTGGGAGAGGAGAGCTATTGTTCAGGCAAATTTGACACTGAGAGAAATTTATTCGCGGATTTGTCACATGACATTTCGCTTGCATGTGTCATTTCGTGTTATACACCACGGCAAATGTTACGTAGGTAGAACGTATGGAACCTTGGATCACATGGGATTATGACTGTTTCGCATTCTTCAACATTGTAAATGTCACTTCACATCAAGTATTTGGATTATTTCAAGCATTTTTGAGGAAATATTGTTGAAAAGAATACATTTTGTCAAAATACCTATCTCACCACCTCTGTGCCTATTAAACTGAAGACTTAAAAAAACTTTTCAGGCTCAATTTCCCTGGACCAATAAAAGAAACTGATCACACATCAGGAAAATATGACAGTGACAAAGGACAGTTTACATTCACTGTGATTAAAGTGAACACGGGAGAGCACTTCCCTGACCTGGATCTCATTTCTAAACTCCTCATTCCACCAGTCAAGCACAGAGTTGCCAAGCCAGGGATTGAGGTAAGTTTGTCACATGATACCAGTTATGGGAATGGCAATCAGGAATTATGTAATTAACAAAATAAATAACAATAACAATTTAATTATAAATAAGTAAAATCACGAGATTAGAACAATTGAACAAAATGTTCAAGTTATGGGAATGACAATCGAGAATTATGTAATTAACAAAATAAATAACAATAACAATTTAATTATAAATAAGTAAAATCACGAGATTAGAACAATTGAACAAAATGTTATTTTTCTAAGTTTAAAGCAACAAATTTTCATTTGGTTTTGATGAAAGTAAACAATTCTATTATGTAGGTACATAAGTTATGGGAATGGCAATCGGGAATTATGTAATTAACAAAATAAATAACAATAACAATTTAATTATAAATAAGTAAAATCACGAGAACTATTGAACAAAATGTTATTTTTCTAAGTTTAAAGCAACAAATTTTCATTTGGTTTTGAGAAAAGTAAACAATTCTATTATGTAGGTACATACTAATTGAAAAAGCTCAGTGCATTTCACAGCATTTTATGTTCCACAAAAATGCAACCATGTCCTACTTAGCTGTTAGCTTCATATTTATTTATTTTCAACATGAACATTCATTTCCCAACATAACATTCAGTTTCCTTGATAAAACCTACAAAGTAGTTGAAACTCGAGTCATATGAGAGTCAAAAATTAAGTATAATGTGAATTACCATTAATTTTTCCAGGTAATGTCTGAGCCAAACAATGTCTCTGATGAGGATGAAGATGAGGATGACGATACCATGTGGTTTATTGAACAAGAACCACAACACCAACCAGAAGAAAACAGCACAACCTATGGATATGGATTTGCCAATAAAACTAAGGGCACCTTGACCAATATGAAAGTAAGTGCATGTTTTCTCACTTTTATTTAGAGGAAATATTTGGAAAACCGTTCTTTTGGGGCTGCCCGCCCCCACAGCCCCACACCCAAGCCCCAGAGTGGGCTTTTTGTGTGTGAAAAATTATTAAATACTCTGATGGGAACTTTTTTTTTTTTTAACATATTGAGTTATTTGGAGTTATCACAGAGAGGGAGAGATATCAGGAAAGGAGAACCTTCCAACCTGAAAGCAGAAGAGAGAATGAGCTCTGATAAAAATCTAGGTCTGAAGAAAACTCCCCTTAACCCCCTACTACCAAAAATGAAAGTAGGGGATCAGGGGAAATGTAGGGGGTTGAGGGGAGATTTCTCCTACATTTTAACCATGGGTTTGGAGATTCCTCTGTGGCTATTTAGATAGAAGTTACATTGTTTCCTTTTAAGTTATTCAGAGTTAGTTTTAGTATCCGCGGTTTGTTCGCGGTATCCGCGGTTTGTTCGCGGCATCCGCGGTTTTTTCGCGATATCCGCGGTTTGTTCGCGGCATCCGCGGTTTATTCGCGGTATCCGCGGTTTATTCGCGGTATCTGCGGTTTGTTCGCGGTATCCGCGGTTTGTTCGCGGTATCCGCGGTTTGTTCGCGGTATTAGAGGTTTGTTCGCGGTTTATTCGCGGTATCTGCGGTTTTTTCGCGATATCCGCGGTTTTTTCGCGGTATCCGCGGTTTATTCGCGGTATCTGCGGTTTGTTCGCGGCATCCGCGGTTTGTTCGTGGTATTAGAGGTTTGTTCGCGGTTTATTCGCGGTATCTGCGTTTTTTTCGCGATATCTGCGGTTTTTTCGCGGCATCCGCGGTTTGTTCGCGGCATCCGCGGTTTGTTCGCGGCATCCGCGGTTCAAACAAGATGATCCAAGTATTCAGTTTGTTATTCAAAGTTCGGTGATCTCCTTTTTATTTAGCGTTCGGACCATAATTCAAAAGCAAAACTGAATAATGCAAAAATCTTGAGATAAAAATAAATAAACGCCTAAACTCCGAACCGAACCCGTTCAAAAAAGGGCCTTGCGGGGGGCCTCAGCTCTGTGTTAAAGAATTCCACCAAATTTTATCAAATAGGCAAATGGGAAACAAACAAGCGTAGTTTTAGTATCCGCGGTTTGTTCGCGGTATCTGCGGTTTTTTCGCGATATCCGCGGTTTGTTCGCGGTATCCGCGGTTTGTTCGCGGTATCCGCGGTTTGTTCGCGGCATCCGCGGTTTGTTCGCTAATAACATTGCATTTTATGGAACAATAATCAAGACCTGTTTAAGATGATCCAAGTATTCAGTTAGTTATTCAAAGTTCGGTGATCTCGTTTTTATTTAGCGTTCGGACCATAATTCAAAAGCAAAACTGAATAGTGCAAAAATCTTGAGATGAAAATAAATAAACGCCTAAACTCCGAACCGAACCCGTTCAAAAAAGGGCCTTACTGGGCCTCAGCTCTGTGTTAAAGAATTTTACCAAATATTACCAAATAGGCAAATGGGAAACAAACGAGCAGACAAACTGACAAATGCATAATCGTTAAGTTCAATCTAACTTAATTCTTTCGTTATTATTAAATATGTTTATATTAGACATCCTAGGTTATAAAGTTATGAAATAGGTAACTTTATATGATACAATGGATACACGTTCCATTTCATGTATCCATTTCACGGAACCTATTTCATAACTTTATTCTTTCACTTTAGTCCTCTTACTTTTATTCTAATCATTTTCCTCCCAGGTAACAATTTCCAAGTCAGACCTGGGCTTCGATCTGGAAGAGCTGGAGACCGCGGCTCGTATTGTAGAAGAGGAAGAAGTAGAGCGAGCCTTGTGTAATCATGTGTCCACGCTGGTGTTGTGCTCTAATTCCGAGCAAAGGTAAGCATTGACTTTTTTCAGGGGGGAACTGCTGTATTGTAGAAGAGGAAGAAGTAGAGCGAGCCTTGTGTAATCATGTGTCCACGCTGGTGTTTTAGTAACGCGATGCCACCTGAAAATCCAAACCTATGAAAATGATAGAGACCTCTAACACTGTAGTTTTGTGACTTAGGTCTCTTACAGTGAGAGGTCTATCATTTTCTTCATAGGTTTGGATTTTTGGGTGGTATCGCGCGACTACGCTTCGGATGTGCGACAGGCTCAAGGTCTGTACAAAATAAAAAACTGGCTCCTGGTACAGTATTACCAAATTTGGACTACATCATCGTATCTTCCTTTACAAATCTTCAGGAAATAACCGATTTTAGTAAATAAAGCATCCAGTTTTTTTTTTTTTTTTTTTTTTTTTTTTTTTTTTTTTTTTTTTTTTTTCAATTTATGAACCGTATTGGAAAGCTAATCCAGGTATTTTACTTAGGGCTATTAAATACTTCTACTTGATGAATGGCTCTTTAATCTGTAGAACTCAAAAAAAAAAGGCTCCTTCAGAGCCCTAGAAAGTTTGGTCAAGCCCGAAATCCAATAGATTTTTTTATTAGACTCATATTGAAGGTGCTGGCTCCTTCAGAGCCCTAGAAAGTTTGGTCAAGCCCGAAATCCAATAGATTTTTTTATTAGACTCATATTGAAGGTGCTTCGTTGCCTCTACTAAGCTTTGATTTTGAACAACTGAAATTCTATTTTTTGTTCTTTGATTATTCTTTGCAATTCTATAATAGTTCTTTAAAACGAGAGAATTGGGTTAAAAATAATGTCTTTTTAGGTATGTAGGTCAGGGGGTCGTGGATTTGATTCCCGCACAGGGATAACTTTATTCTCAACAGATAAGGTTCGTTCTCGAAACGGATGGCTTGTATTTTTTCCTCCCTTTCTTTTTGATTTCGTTATTTTTGATTTTCTCCATTTTTAAAGTTTCCTCTTATCGAACATTTACAAATAAATTTGCATTTTTTTTTTTTTTTTTTTTTTTTTCAGATAAGGTTCGTTCTCGGAACGGATGGCTTGTATTTTTTCCTCCTTTTCTTTTCGATTTCGTTATTTTTGATTTTCTCCATTTTTAAAGTTTCCTTTATCGAACATTTACAAATAAATTTGCAATTTTTTTCTTGTTTCCTCAGATGACAGAACTCAAATGACTCCGTCTGAGCTTGACACAATGAAGCAGCTCGGTAACCGAGAGTATCTGCTGAGTTCGGAAGAGAAATGTGCTGTTCTCCTGTCCCTGGTCAATATTCTCTATGCTTACTGTTACGATGTGCGAACTACAATGGGGGAGCACACAGTGGAGTCTGGCTGGACTGTTAATAAACTGAGCTCTGCCTTGTGCTGGCTACAGGTGAGATTATATTCTATATTTATTTATTTAGATGAGTGTTTCACTGCCATTTTTATTTCGCAACAATGAAATAACTGCTACATTTTATAGCGTTTTTTGCTACTTTAGTGAACCATACATTCAACTGAAGTCATTCTTTGTCCTCAGAGTTTCACGAGTTTGAAGCAAGTGCTCATATCCTCCATGAGGAGAAGTCTATGCTATCCGTTGTACAGAGAATGGAGGCTGAGTTGTGCGATCCAGCAAGACGTCAACACCATACTCTCTCAAGGTAAGTGAGGCGTTGAGGGAGTAAATACTAAGATGGTAGTATTAGTGCTTTGTTTTATGTATTTTAAGGTGGATATACGCACGCTGTGGCTGTGTGGGAATCGATTTCGACGAACTGTTCCCTAGAATTTCACAAATACAGTTCAAGTCTCACAAGAAGAAATAAATGATTGAGGAGGACAGGATAGGAGAAAGGCAGCCGTTCCTAGAACGATCCTTATCTGTTTGGGACTTTGTTTATAATTTAAGTATAAGTATTTTGTACATTAGTCTTATCAAATAGAAATGAGATTAGGAAGAAATAAAATCTTAAAATAGAACCACTTAATAGACATTTAGCTATGGTACCAGTTACCAGTAAAATGTATAGTGTACCTTTTGAGGAATGTACAAAAAGAGAATCTACTTTGCCAAGCAATTAGAGTAACACTGTTATTTCCTTTGTTTTTCTTTGGAAAATGGGACCCAGGATCATCAACGTGATATAATTCGGTATTGTTATCATAAAAGACATGATTTTCGTATATTTACCTAGGCCTTAGGCCTTACGTTTCAAATAAATTTGATTTAAGCCAAGAAGAGTATAGGGGACGTGTTCGCGGTATCCGCGGTTTGTTCGCGGCATCCGCAGTTTGTTCGCGGTATCCGCGTTTGTTCGCGGTATACCTGTTTCCTAATATCCTAATAAGATACCTGTTTCCTAATAATTTGAAAAGGAAAACGCATTGTTTCGCTTAGAGTGTTTGATTGACTATGTGCAGTTTACACAAGGTGCCCCATGAGAAACAACTTGGCAGTCGTCACATATTGACCACACGGCACGGACAGGGTTAACGCATTTACAGAATCAAACTTGTCGAACCGAATGGCAATTGTTCTGGTTGTAGACAAGTTGATGCTGGTTGACCTCCGTGACCATACATGTTATAATATCTTAATACCATATGACTAGGAAGAAGTGTGAAAATGATGAGCCTCATTGCCTTATACAGATTTATAGAGAGGAAATCATTCAACTCAAGAAAGCTGCTGTACTTAAAGCCTCGCCCCTTGTCTGACAATGTCCAATATAATTTGAGAATTTGACCACAATAATAGTAGTAGCCTACTGCTGGAGTAAAGGGACTTTTCAGTCCTATGCGAGCAGTATATCATTTTGGTAGACACCCTGTAGTTTGAAGTGAAGTAAAAGAAAACACCCCTGTCGTTACAAAAGGCCTTATTCATTTTAGCTGAAATAGCCTAAATCATGCTGACTGCAGGCCCAATTCTTCTTTTTACTGCTGACCCAAACAAGATGATCCAAGTATTCAGTTAGTTATTCAAAGTTCGGTGATCTCGTTTTTATTTAGCGTTCGGACCATACTTCAAAAGCAAAACTGAATAATGCAAAAATCTTGAGATGAAAATAAATAAACGCCTAAACTCCGAACCGAACCCGTTCAAAAAAAGGCCTTACGGGGCCTCAGCTCTGTGTTAAAGAATTCCACCAAATTTTATCAAATAGGGAAATGGGAAACAAACAAGCAGACACACTGACAAATGCATAATCGTTAAGTTCAATCTAACTTTATTCTTTCGTTATTATTAAATATGTTTATATTAGACATCCTAGGTTATAAAGTTATGAAACAGGTAACTTTCTATGATACAATGGATTCTATGATACACGTTCCATTTCATGTATCCATTTCACGGAACCTATTTCATAACTTTATTCTTTCACTTTAGTCCACTTCCTTTTATTCTATTCATTTTCCTCCCAGGTGACAATTTCCAAGTCAGACCTGGGCTTCGATCTGGACGAGCTGGAGACCGCGGCTCGTATTGTAGAAGAGGAAGAAGTAGAGCGAGCCTTGTGTAATCATGTGTCCACGCTGGTATTGTGCTCTGATTCCGAGCAAAGGTAAGCATTGACTTTGTTCAGGGGGGAACTCATATTGTAGAAGAGGAAGAAGTAGAGCGAGCCTTGTGTAATCATGTGTCCACGCTGGTGTTGTGCTCTAATTCCGAGCAAAGGTAAGCATTGACTTTGTTCAGGGGGGAACTCATATTGTAGAAAAGGAAGAAGTAGAGCGAGCCTTGTGTAATCATGTGTCCACGCTGGTATTGTGCTCTGATTCCGAGCAAAGGTAAGCATTGACTTTGTTGACAAGAGGAAACAGTTATGAATTGAAGGTGTTTTTTTTACTAGAAGGGCATAAGCCGAAGAGCAATGAGCATAGAGCTTTTCGCTCTCAGCTCTATGCGGTTTGAAACTTTGAATTCGTCGCTTCCCCCTATCTCTACGTGCTCTATGCGCTATATGCTCTCTGTTTTTAGCCATAGGCCCTTTCTGAGTAAAACGTCTGTCCCAATGCAGAAATTTGTTAGGAATCAGCTCCAAAAAGAACTTTGTTGATATCTCCACTCCATTTTTCAATGGAAACCAAAAACTTTAAAGCTTCAAAGACTAGCTGTTAAGCGTCTACCACCGTGCCCGCCACTCACGCTCAGAGTGCTCAGACTGTCTCACAGCCGACAGACCTAAGTCGGAAACTCGGATGCTTTTCCCGTCACGTACTCTCGGACTATCTGACAGTCGTTTGTCAGACGGTTTGAGGGTGAGTGGTGGAAAAACGACGGCGATTCTTACCTCCGGGAATGACATTGCCTGCTCCTCTGTCGCCATAGGCCAGGGCAGGTGGGATGGTAAGCTTTCTCTTCTCTCCCACGCACATCTCAGTAAGTCCCTGATCCCAGCCTTTGATCACTTGACCCACTCCCAGCGTGAAGGTGAATGGCTGATCACGATCATGACTGAAATCAGAAGAGAACAGAGCGGATTGGTTAGAAATTGTTTATAGCCAAAATTTGGACCACTTGATCGATCATTAGTTATTTACATAAGTAAAAGAAAGAAAAACAGAATTACTTGGTTAGAAAACTATTGCTTGTAGCAAAAATTTGGACCTATTAAAATTCTTTCTCATGATCATCACATAAGTTAGTAATAGAGAGTAAAAAATAAGGTACCTACATACCTATTTGTCCGATAAAAGCTATCGTTCAGACAGCCTAATACTTAGCATGGAGGGTAGTACGTCTACCTTGTAAGCGCTAGGTCACGGGTTCGATTCCCGCCCGGGGCGGATTTTATCTTAAACCGATAAGGTTCGTTCTCGGAACGGCTGACTTTCTCTTATTCTGTCTTCTTTCTCTCTTCGCTTTCTGCACGATAAGACCTTAGCAGTTACAGTTCCCTCTCTTCCTCCTCCTCCTCCTCTTCCTCCTTCTCCTCCTCTCTTTTCCCCTTCTCCTCCTCTTCCGTTCTTCCTCCTCCTTCCACTTCTCCTTCTAAGAAGGAAGACTCTCCTTAGATTACTTATCTTCCTGCTCTCCCTTCTTCTCCTCTTCCTCTTTCTTCTCTCCTCCTTTTCTTCTAAACATCCGGGACCGAACAAAAGGTCAGAGGACGTTATTCTCTTCTCGCCCATCTGATGAGAGGCATACTACGGCACAGACCACATGCGTCTAATGTAGCAGTTTTGTTTCATTGCTACGAAATAAAAACGGCGTTGGAACACTAATCTTTTTAAAAAATAAAAAATAATAAAAAAAAAAACTCACATGAAGGGGTAAACGCTTCGATGTGCGAAACACTTCGTCAGAAGAAAAACTAATCAGCCCTTTTTTTACAAACACCCTGAAGAGTAAAGCTTAAGAATGAGGAAAGACTTTAAGGGTGAGGAAAGAGTGAGGGGGAGGTCTTAAAACTTATCAAAATGTCATTAGCGAACCACAGCGGGAAAATTTCCTGGTTATTTAAGTTCAACAACTCGGCATTTGAATTCAACAGATGCATTGAAGATTAAAATGCCAGCCTCTGTTTGGAATAAAATTCGTCCCGGGCGGGAATCGAACCATCGACCTAGCACTTTCAAGGCGCCAGCCTCCAAGCTAACTAGGCTTTTAATAATTATAATTAGACAGCCAGTAAATCTAGTTAGCTTGGAAGTGCTCTAGGTCGGGGGTTCGATTACCATCAGGGCGAACTTTATCCTCAACGGATGAGGTTCGTTCTCGGAACGGCTGGTTTTCTCCTATCATGTCCTTCTTCCGTCTTCCAAAGAGATTAGGACCTTTCGGAACAATAAGCCCTAGCTCCGTTCTTACAGTTACTAGTAAAAATCAAAATAGATAGATGTGAGTACTGAGTAGATACTATCTATAGATACTAGATACTAATCTCAAGATCTATATCTTGATAGGTACTTAATACCCAAACTATGTCGCCAATCTTTTGCCAAATTGCCTCCGAAAGTTTCGGAACAATACAGTTACTAGTAAAAATCAAAATAGATAGATATGAGTACTGAGTAGATACTATAGATACTAGATACTAATCTCAAGATCTATATCTTGATAGGTACTTAATACCCAAACTATGTCGCCAATCTTTTGCCAAATTGCCATCTTGAAATGAGAATGGTTTTCTCGATTCCTCAATTTAAAATCCAATAAGCATTCCAATCCTCTTTTTTCTATACTCGGAATGAAGATGAGTATAAGTATAAGATGAACATTAACAAGAACAATTTAAAATCCAATAAGCATTCCAATCCTCTTTTTTCTATACTCGGAATGAAGATGAGTATAAGTATAAGATGAACATTAACAAGATGGAAGTGGTTGCTAAACTACAAAGTGAAACAATAGAGAATTATACAGTGTGAAACAACAAGAGAGGGAGAGAGAGTGGGAGGAGATTTGAAAGAGAGAAGAAGAGAAGAAAAAAAGAGAGAAACAGATTTTAAGAGCAGGGAGAGAGAGAGAGAGAGAGAAAGGAGGATGTAAAGAGATGGAAAAAAGTAAAGGGAATAAGGAACGAGGTGAGACGAAAGATAGATAGGTAGAGGAAGAGAGAGGATTTATGTTGAAAGAGGGAAGGAATGGGAAACAAAGATGTAGAATTGTAAATAGACAAAATAAAGGAAGAGAAAGATAGGAATAGGGAAAGAGAAAATAGAGAGAGAGAGAGAAAGAGAGAAAAACAGAAAATAAAGTGTGTGTGTGTGTGTGTGTGTGTGTGTGTGTGTGTGTGTGTGTGTGTGGATCTCAAGATCTATATCTTGATAGGTACTTAATACCCAGACTATATCGCCAATCTTTTGCCAAATTGCCATCTTGAAATCAGGAGAAAATGGTTTTCTCGATTCCTCAATTTAAAATCCAATAAGCATTCCAATCCTCTTTTTTCTATACTCGGAAAGAAGATGAGTAGGAAGTATAAGATGAACATTAACAAGATGGAAGTGGTTGCTAAACTACAAAGCGAAACAATAGAGAATTATACAGTGTGAAACAAATCTAGCCGTTCGTTCCCAGAACGAACCTTATCTGTTTAAAAGCTCGGCATTTGAAATTTGAATGTATCCAGATGCATAGAGGATAAAAATGAATTAGAAACCAGAAACCACCCTAGTTAGCTTCAAAAGTAGCACGTCTGCCTTGTAAGCGGTAGATCGCGGGCTCGATTCCCGCCCGGGGCGAACTTTATCCTGAACTGATAAAGTGCGTTCTCGGAACGGCTGGCTTTCTCCTATCACCTACTCCTTCCTTACTTCGCTTTCGGGACAATAAGAACTCAGCAGGTAGAGTTTCCCCTATCAAACCTCTTGGAAGTACATTACTTCCCTTCCTATAGGATTAAGGGAAGTACTTACTTACTTTACTTCCCTTCCTATAGGATTAAGGGAAGTAAAAATAGAGGTAATAAAAAATCTATTCTATTCTAACCTGTAAGAGGAATGAACTTTGAACTTTCACAAGTGCTGCATTCCATTATATTCATCATCGGCGTAAATCTTGATTCCAACAAAGTTCTTCAACAATGACAACAAGAACAACAACAGCACCAACAAGTTGAAACTTTTGTGACTTTCGTCCTTTTCATAAAATCAACGTCAAGATAAGAATACCGCGAAACTCTCATGATAATGAAAGAGGCTGAAGGGAGTTAGGAGAGAAATAAGAAGAAGAAGAAGATAAAGAAATGAGAAGAAGAAGAAGAAGAAGAAGAAGAAGAAGAAGAAGAAGAAGAAGAGAAGAAGATTCACGACAGAGAGGGAGAGAAAAGAAAGGGAAGAAAGAGGAGCGAGCAAAAAAAAAAAAAAAAAAAAAAATGGGAAAAAAAAAAGGAAATAAAAAATTCAAAGGAGAAAAAAAAAAAATGCGAAAGAAAATAGGAAATACAAACTTCATAGGAGAGAAGAAAAAGATGAAATTTCGGAGGGAAGAAGGTGGTAGATAAAGAAAGAGTAGTAAACTACTAAATTGAGAGATTGAGACGAACAATAGAGGAGGAGAAGAAAAGGAAGTAGAAGGTAGAAAGATGAAAGAAGGAGAAAAACTAGAAAAAAAAGAGAAAAAGTAAAGATTGAGAAAGAAATAGAAAGAAGGGGAAGAAG
Organism: Diaphorina citri; assembly: GCF_000475195.1. NCBI lineage: Eukaryota > Metazoa > Arthropoda > Insecta > Hemiptera > Psyllidae > Diaphorina > Diaphorina citri. Next base: position 80,595 of record NW_007377640.1, read on the forward strand.
ACGAAGAAGTTAGATAAAATGGGATTAAATGGGGAGGCCGAAAAGGGAAAAAAAGACTAAGAAAGAAGCAAAGGGGGAAGAGGGGGAAAAAAAATAAAGAATGTAAAAAACGCGAAGTTCTATATTATGAAAAATATGGTCGTACTTAGCACGCTCGTAATTTTCAGCTTTCCCACTTGACTTCACTGGCGCCCTATTTGGAAAATTAATAATTCCTTTTTTGTTTTCTCCCCCCAGTGAGTCAAGCAGTAGTGAGTCTGAGTCAGATGAAGAGTCATCAAGTAGCTCTGATGATAAGACGTTAGCTAGGAGTCACTCCAAGATAATCCTGGACTCGGATGACACGGATGATTCAGAATAGTATGGGACACCCTGTAGTGCCTGCACAGAGGATTATGTACCACCCTGTTCTTGTAGTTCCTAAGAATTATTCGGCGAGGGGTTTCTGTAAGAAAAATCAAAAGCTGTCTTCATAGGGATATAAGGTACTCACAAAGTCTAGGAGCATTCAAGACCTCCCTGGTGAAATATCTTAAAGGCTCACAGTGAAAGAAAAATCAGTAGGTGGGTGGAAGAGCTCCTACAGGAGAACCCTGCCACTTAAAACCAGAAAAAAGCCTAAGGATCGACCTCGGTTCACGTGATGATTTGTCCGATTGGGAGGTTGGTGGCGGGATATAAGGTACTCACAAAGTCTAGGGGCATTCAAGACCTCCCTGGTGAAACATCTTAAAGGCTCACAGTGAAAGAAGAAAATTTAGTGGTTGGGTGGAAGAGCTCTGCCAGGAGAACCCTGCCACTTAAAACCAGAAAAAAGCCTAAGGATCGACCTCGGTTCACGTGATGATTTGTCCGATTGGGAGGTTGGTGGTTCGAGTCCAAGTCAATTAAAAAAAATTAAGCTTTTTAAGGACATCCTTCTGAAGTAAAACGTGATTTCTGCGTGTCATTATTTACAGAAAACCCCTCGATCATAACATAACCATAATTATGTAGTCTGTGATATGATAATTACCTTCATTTTAGTTTCTAGATTTCCAGAAACTACTTGGATCTGAACATAATTTCCTTTGCTTATCTAGGTAGTAATATTCACCAATAATTTTATTACTTTACAGGGGTTAACCCATATTGCTTGTATCAGATTTGTTGATACTTCAAGAGCCTACTGCTGGTTCAAATAATACCCATGCATTTTCAAAATATTAAAAATTTGAGAAATTTTTTAATCAAGCAAGACTTTTATTGCTATAACTAGCTTTTTCTTCAAGAGCCTACTGCTGGCTCAAATAATACCCATGCATTTTCAAAATATTAAAAATTTGAGAAATTTTTTAATCAAGCAAGACTTTTATTGCTATAACTAGCTTTTTTTACGAACTTTCTCAACAACTAAAATAAACCTGTAAAAAATTAAAGAAAAAAAAACTATTTTTTATTATTGATAATAATAAAAAAAACCGTCAACATTTTTATATTTACGTAAATTGGAATTAAGAGTATAAAAAAAGGAATGGTTTTATACAAAATGATATAATGGTTTTAATATCTTGAAACCTACAGCTATAAAATTTATTGCACAATTTTTTGGCGCTGATAATTTGAGACATTTTTAATTTTCTGTGAATTGTTGTCCCATTACTTTTTTTTTTTTCAACTTTTGGAGGAAATAACCCATTTTTAAATATTGCATGTTGGAGAATTTCGTAAAAGTTGAATGGGGCACAACCAAATGACAATTTTTTTCGAGATAGAGTCCTATTCCGATGTAAAAGTACCCAAAAAGTGCATTGGCGCACTCTAAAGGAAGAGAAAGATAGGAATAGAGAGAGAGAAAAGCAGAAAATAAAGTGTGTGTGTGTGAGAGAGGGGGGGGAAGTGAGTTTGATTTTCCTCACACATCATTATCTTTCCCAATTTTGAGAGTTTCTGTTTTTTCAATTAACTGAGAAAAACATCAGAATAAGATAAAGAGAGAGAGAGAGAGAAGGAGAGAGAGTTCCGCCCACCTCTAATATTGGCCTCTATCCTTGTCTTGCTTTCTTTAAATAACACTAAATTGGTTCGGAAAAGAGAGAAGTGAGAAAGAGAAAGAGAGAGAGAGAGGGAGAAGGAGAGAGAGTTCCGCCCACCTCTAATATTGGCCTCTATCCTTGTCTTGCTTTCTTTAAATAACACTAAATTGGTTCGGAAAAACCTGGCAAAAAGAAATTGAGGAAAAACTTTTCTCTCTCACTCTCTCTTTCCCTCCCTCCCTCTCCCTCTCTCTCTCTCTCCCATTTTCCTTGTTTCCTGGTAAATAAAATGGGAAAACAATTGAAATTTGAAAACAATCTCACTTCCCCCCTCCCCTCCCGTTCCTATCCGTGTTTGTTTCTTCTTAATTTTGATTTTTGCTACAGGTTTTTCTTTTTATTTTGCGCCATCCACCATTCCTTGCCATCCGTCATTTCTTCTCCTTCCTTTTCTTTCTTGTTCAAGATCTTTGATAGAGGGAACTGTAACCGCCAAGGTCTTATCTCCCCGAAATCGAAGACAGAAGGATAGGAGACAGCCAGCCGTTCCGAGAACGAACCATATCTGTTCAGGACACAGTTCGCCCCGGGCGGGAATCGAACCGGCGACCTAGCGCTTACAAGGCAGGCGTGCTACCGTCTAGCTAACTAGGCTGGCTCGGCCATTATTTAGATTAGATTTACGTACGTATATATACACGTGACACGACCAATTACCGCCTGATTGATTTAGGCCAAGTTAACAGATGTTCCTACGGAAAAACAGGTGTGCCTACTGCCTACCTATCAGGCTATAGGCATAGTCATCTGGTTTGTCAGTCAATCAGTAATTGTCTCACTTGTGTCAGTCAATGCGGTTAGGTGAGTTACCTACTGATTTACTGAACTACTTATGGGTATATCAGTGCATCTCCGTACGATCTGTCTATCTGGTCTGTATGATTAAATAGAATATAATACATATACCCTGTTTATACTGCCAGAATGAGACTAAAAAGTCCCTTTACTCCCGCAGTCTAAACAAGGTCTTTGGTACAAAATAGAGACAAATAAAGTACCTAACCACTTGGTACTTTTTTCTATGTATGATTAAATAGAATAGAATACATTATATATACCTTGTTTATCCTGCCAGAATGAGACTGAAAAATCCCTTTACTCCCGCAGTCTAAACAAGGTCTTTGGTAAAAAATAGAGACAAGTAAAGTACCTAAACACTTGGTACTTTTTTCTGTAGATCATTGCTTGGAATCGTGTTTTTTTTACCTATTTATTTTTTTATTATTTATTTTTAGTTATTCTCCTTATTAAGCATCCTGCATTATCAGAGGGTGTCACAGAACACAAGTACAATAATGGGAATTTTGACATCTCCACTAATATTCCTATAGTTTTCCTGGCTTTCTCCTACCCTGTCTTCCTTCTCTCTTCGATTTCGGGACGATAAGACCTTAGCAGTTATAGTTCCCTCTGTTAAACCTCTAAAAAAAAGCATGATTTGTCAATTTTCGTCCACCCTGTAGTAATAAGTAGGTATCTATATGTAGGTATAGTTCTATAAAGTATACGAGGAGTGATCTAAAGGGGCCACCATTCCTTGCCATCCGTCATTTCTTCTCCTTCCTTTTCTTTCTTTCTCTTTCAAGATCTTTGATAAAGGGAACTGTAACCGCCAAGGTCTTATCTCCCCGAAATCAAAGACAGAAGAATAGGTGACAGCCAGCCGTTCCGAGAACAAACCATATCTGTTCAGGATACAGTTCGCCCCGGGCGGGAATCGAACCAGCGACCTAGCGCTTACAAGGCAGGCGTGCAACCGTCTAGCTAACTAGGCTGGATCGACCATTATTTAGATTAGATTTAGATTTACTTATGTAGATATACACGTGACACGAACAATTACCGCCTGATTGATTTAGGCCAAGTAAACAGATGTTTCTATACGGAAAAACAGGTGTGCCTACTGCCTACCTATCAGGCTATAGGCATAGTCATCTGGTTTGTCAGTCAGTCAGTAATTGTCTCACTTGTGTCAGTCAATGCGATTAGGTGAGTTACCTACTGATTTACTGAACTACTTATGGGTATATCAGTACATCTCCGTACGATCTATCTATCTATCTGGTATGTATGATTAAATAGAATAGAATAGAATAGAATAGAATATACCCTGTTTATACTGCCAGAATGAGACTGAAAAGTCCCTTTACTCCCGCAGTCTAAACAAGGTCTTTGGTACAAAATAGAGACAAATAAAGTACCTAACCACTTGGTACTTTTTTCTGTAGATCATTGCTTAGAATCGTGTTTTTTTTCCCTTTTTTTTAAATTATTTATTTTTAGTTATTCTCCTTATTGAGCATCCTGCATTATCAGAGGGTGTCACAGAACACAAGTACAATAATGGGAATTTTGACATCTCCACTAATATTCCTAGTTCTCGAATTCATTATACATCTCTCAAATTTCCCTATTTCAAAACCTAGCTGTTCTGGTGCTTCTTAAAACATCTTCCAGTCAGCTTAAAACATCTTTCTAAATCACAAATATCACACTAAAGTAAGCTTGAAAGTAGGCTTGAAGCTTGAAACACAAATCTTCACATTTACATACGCATGGCCACTAAAGTAAGCTTGAAAGTAGGCTTGAAGCTTGAAACACAAATCTTCACATTTACATACGGCTTTAGGTTTTCAGCTCTTCGCGGTAAGATAAGACTTAAGGAGTAAGGACTTAAGGACAGGGTGGAACGAGGTCTTATACAGGGTGTCTTATAAAACGGGTTCCTATTTTCCCCGAAAGGAAGAAGAAGTTTTTGCTTCATGAGTCATGACCAGAGTCCTTCAAACGTCATAATGTCATGATATCATACTAAAACGTCATATTTTAGCTTTTTTGGGGAAAACATCTTAGCAATTATAGTTCCCTCTGTTACACCTCTAAAAAAAAGGCATGCTCTGTCAATTTTCGTACACCCTGTAGTAATAAGTAGGTATCTATATGTAGGTATAGTTCTATAAAGTATACGAGGAGTGATCTAAAGGGGGAACGTCTTCCTTGAAGAACTCCTAGAGTACTCCTCAAGGAGTGCTTAATATAAAATACTATGAATAAATAAACAGTACATCTCTGGTGCTAAGCTATGCTTGCCACACTGTTTTTATATACAGGGTGTCATGCCCGAGGTCACTGAAGATAGGCTACGTTGTGACAATGTGGTTTTACGGGTCATAGGGTGTTTTCGGGTGTTAGCAGCCTTGCACGGACAACGGAGAGGGTGGGAACTTCAGAGAAAAAGGGTTTTACCACCTGGTAAGAAAAGGAGAAGAAGAAAAAGGAGGAGGAGGAGGAGGAGGAGAAGAAGAAGAAGAAGAAGAAGAAGAGGAAGAAAAAGAAGAAGAGGAGGAGGAAGAAGAAGAGGAAATAGAAGAAGAAAGAAGAAGAAGAGAGAGAGAAAAAAACTTTTTGCTTAGAAGTTAAACACTAAGAATTTTTTTCTCTTCTTTACTGTAGTATTGAGAACGGAAAGTGAGTCAAGTGAGAGAAATGAAGAACTTGGAGAGAGAGAGAGAGAGAGAGAGAGAGAGAGAGAGAGAGAGAGAGAGAGATGAGGTGGAGAGAGGGAGAAAGAGAGACGGAGAGGGTGGGAATTTCAGAGAAAAAGGGTTTTACCACCTAGTAAGAAAAGGAGAAGAAGAAGGAGAAGAAGAAGAAGAGGAAGAAAAAGAAGAAGAGGAAGAGGAAGAAGAAGAAGAGGAGGAGGAGGAAGAAGAAGAAGAGGAGGAGGAGGAGGAGGAAGAAGAAGAGGAAGAAGAAGAAAGAGGAAGAAGAAGAAGAAGAAGAAGAAGGAAGAAGAAGAAGAAGAGGAAGAAGAAGAAGAAGAAGGAAGAAGAAGAAGAAGAAGAAGAAGACGAGAGAAAAAAAACTTTTGCTAGAGAGTTAAAAAACTAAGAATTTTTTTCTCTTCTTTACTGTAGTATTGAGAATGGAAAGTGAGTCAAGTGAGAGAAATGAAGAACTTGGAGAGAGAGAGAGAGAGAGAGAGAGACAGATGAGGTGGAGAGAGGGAGAAAGAGAGATAGACAGGAAAAAAACTGAGAGATAGAGAGGGAGAGACAAAAAAGCAAAAGTAAAGGGATTGAAAGAGCGAGCGAGAGAGAGAGAGAGAGAGAGAGAGAGAGAGAGGGAGACGCGGAAAACTATCTCTTTCTCAGTTAAGAGCCAGAAAAGTATTGAGACAGAGAAGAAGACAGAAAGAGAAAGGGAGAGAGAGGGGGGGGGAGAGAGAGAGGGAAAGTGAAGGGAAAAAAGTGGGGAAACTTATGTTTGCGGATAGGAAACGCGGCTATATGAATTTTTCATAGAGAGGGAGAGAGAGAGAAAGGCAGACGCACTACCAACTAAGCTAACTAGGCTGGCAGGGACTGTAGGTACCTCGAATTGAGAATATTTGAGTTGCCCTGTTCATAGAGCATAAAGTTTCATTGTAACCCTTTAACCACACCTTTAAGTGATCGACCTCGCGGCCTAGCGCTTACAAGGCAGACGCACTACCAACTAAGCTAACTAGGCTGGCAGGGACTGTAGGTACCTCAAATTGAGAATATTTGAGTTGCCCTGTTCATAGAGCATAAAGTTTCATTGTAACCCTTTAACCACACCTTTAAGTGTGGTACGTCAGTTGATCATGCCTTTTTTTTAGAGGTGTAACAGAGGGAAATATAATTGCTAAGGTCTTATCGTCTCGAAACCCAAGAGAGAAGGAAGACAGGATACGAGAGAGCCAGTTCGAACCCGCGGCCTAGCGCTTACAAGGCAGACGCGCTACCTACCAAGCTTTGAGTTGCCCTGTTCATAGAGCATAAAGTTTCATTGTAACATTTGTAACCCTTTAACCACACCTTTAAGTGTGGTACGTCAGTTTGTGGCCACCCTGTATTTTTATAATGTACACTTCGCGCCAGTGAAGTCAAGTGGGAAAGCTGAAAATTACGAGCGTGCTAAGTACGACCATATTTTTCATAATATAGAACTTCGCGTTTTTTTACATTCTTTATTTTTTTTCCCCCTCTTCCCCCTTTGCTTCTTTCTTAGTCTTTTCTTCCCTTTCGGCCTCCCCATTTAATCCCATTTTATCTAGCTTCTTCCCCTTCTTTCTATTTCTTTCTCAATCTTTACTTTTTCTCTTTTTTTCTAGTTTTTCTCCTTCTTTCTACCTTCTACTTCTTTTTCTTCTCCTTTCTCCTCCTCCTCTATTGTTCGTCTCAATTTAGTAGTTTACTACTCTTTCTTTATCTACCACCTTCTTCCCTCCGAAATTTCATCTACGTTTTTTTACATTCTTTATTTTTTTCCCCCTCTTCCCCCTTTGCTTCTTTCTTAGTCTTAGTGTTTTCTTCCCTTTCGGCCTCCCCATTTAATCCCGTTTTACCTAGCTTCTTCCCCTTCTTTCTATTTCTTTCTCAATCTTTACTTTATCTCTTTTTTTCTAGTTTTTTCCTTCTTTCAGTCTTTCTACCTTCTACTTCTTTTTCTCCTCCTCCTCTATTGTTCGTCTCAATTTAGTAGTTTACTACTCTTTCTTTATCTACCACCTTCTTCCCTCCGAAATTTCATCTTTTTCTCTTCTTCTTCTCATTTCTTTATCTTCTTCTTCTTCTTATTTCTTTATCTTCTTCTTCATTTCTCTCCTAACTCCCTTCAGCCTCTTTTGTATTAACATTATCATGAGAGTTTCGCGGTATTCTTATCTTGACGTTGATTTTATGAAAAGCACGAAAGTCACAAAAGTTTCAACTTGTTGTTGGTGCTGTTGTTGTTGTTGTTGTCATTGTTGAAGAACTTTGTTGAAATCAAGATTTACGCCGATGATGAATATAATGGAATGCAGCACTTGTGAAAGTTCAAAGTTCGTGCTGTTGTTGTTCTTATTGTCATTGTTGAAGAACTTTGTTGAAATCAAGATTTACGCCGATGATGAATATAATGGAATGCAGCACTTGTGAAAGTTCAAAGTTCAATCCTCTTACAGGGTAGAATAGAATAGATTTTTTATTTCCTCTATTTTTACTTCCCTTAATCCTATAGGAAGGGAAGTAATGTACTTCCAAGAGGTTTGATAGGGGAAACTCTACCTGCTGAGTTCTTATTGTCCTGAAAGCGAAGTAAGGAAGGAGGAGGTGATAGGAGAAAGCCAGCCGTTCCGAGAACGCACTTTATCTGTTCAGGATAAAGTTCGCCCCGGGCGGGAATCGAGCCCGCGATCTACCGCTTACAAGGCAGACGTGCTACTTTTGAAGCTAACTAGGGCTATTGTCCCGAAAGCGAAGTAAGGAAGGAGGAGGTGATAGGAGAAAGCCAGCCGTTCCGAGAACGCACTTTATCTGTGCAGGATAAAGTTCGCCCCGGGCGGGAATCGAGCCCGCGATCTAGCGCTTACAAGGCAGACGTGCTACTTTTGAAGCTAACTAGGGTGGTTTCTAATTCATTCTAATCCTCAATGCATCTGGATACATTATTCAAATTTCAAATGCCGAGCTTTTAAACAGATAAGGTTCGTTCTGGGAACGAACGGCTAGATTTGTTTCACACTGTATAATTCTCTCCCGCTCTCTCTCGCTCTCTCTCCCTCTCTCTCTCTCTCTGTCTCTCTCTCTCTCTGTCTCTCTCTCTCTGTCTCTCTCTCTCTCTTTCTCTCTCTCTCTCTCTTCCTCTTTTTCTTTTTTTCTTCCTTCTTTCTCCCTTTGCCCCTCTCCTATACTACCCCTCCAAATCCTTTCTCTCCTCTTTCTTCTATTCATTTCTTTCTTTTTTTTTTATGGGTAAACAATTAATAATAAAGCAGTTTTTCTCACTCTCTTTCCGGATTTCTCTCTCTCTCTCTCTCTCTCTCTCTCTCTTTCAAATTCTCTCACGTCCTCCTTATTCCGAAGAAATTAATTTGATGTGCTTTTTTGGAGTTTTTGGATTTTTCCGCTTCCGCTTCTTCTTCTTTTTCTTCTTCTTCTTTTCATTTTAATTTTATTTTATTGTGATGGTGTTTACATTACACAATATTTACATAACCAAGTTTTATATTATAAGAAAAAGATATGTACTAATGAACTCTCCCCCTTTCAAATTCTCTCACGTCCTCCTTATTCCGAAGAAATTAATTTGATGTGCTTTTTTGGAGTTTTTGGATTATTCCGCTTCTTCTTCTTCTTCTTCTTCTTCTTCGTTTTCATTTCAATTTTATTTTATTGTGATGGTGTTTACATTACACAATATTTACATAACCAAGTTTTATATTATAAGAAAAAGATGTGGTACTAATGAATTTTAGATAGAAAATACCACTTCTAAAGGTGTGTCCACACGTTATAGTCGACGGCCGTCGATCGACATCGATCGAAGGCCGGTCGACTATTTGTGGAAACACCTTAATATTGTTAGAGCTTTTATCGTTCCTAAATTGACGAGAGAAGGACAGTATAGGAGAAAGCCAGCCGTTCCGAGGGCGAACCTTGTCTATTTAGCATTCGCCCTGGGCGGGAAAGCGGGAATCGAACCCGCGACCTTCTATCTTATTTACGAGGAGCTCATGTACTCATTCTACTCGAAAAAGAACCAAATTAAAACATTAAAAAGAAGCAAAGAACGTCGTGAAAGTATTAATGGAAGCAAAAGTTGCGTCATATTTGAAATTCGTTATGGGTTGCGAACTTGCGTCATATTATTATGGGTTGCGGCCTGCGAAGTTCTCCCGGGTCAAAGAAGCAAAGAACGTCGTGAAAGTATTCATGGAAGCAAAAGTTGCGCCATATTTGAAATTCGTTATGGGTTGCGAACTTGCGTCATATTATTATGGGTTGCGGCCTGCGAAGTTCTCCCGGGTAAACTAACATTACGACCCGAGATTTTCACAATGCTGCTGTTTTCCTCCTTACAGGGTGGAACAAAACTCGGTAAGATTCCTTTGAAAAACCCTTGGATAACTTTTTCCAAGAGGTTTGACAGAGGGAACTGTAACTGCTAAGGTCTTATCGTCCCGAAATCGAAGGGAGAAGGAAGACAGGATGGAAAAAAGCCAGCCGTTCCGAGAACGAACATTATCTCTTCAGGATAAAATACGCCCCGGGCGCGAATCGAACCCGCGGCCTAGTGCTTACAAGGTAGACGATTAAATGATTGCGCCCCTCCCCCAAAGAACTAAAAAAATATTTACCTACTGGCCTCTTTTTTCCGTAAGTACCACCCTGTTTATTTTCGTATCTACTTGTAATAATATAATGTTCCTCATAATATTATGTACTTCTATTAAGACTTGTAGTTAGGTAGTTGTTCATATCTCGTTATGATACCTCTCCTTCTTCTCCTCCTCCTCTTCTTCTTCTTCTTCCTCCTACTTCTCTTTATCTCCTCCTCCTTCTTCTTTTTCTCCTTTCTTTAGCTCCCTCCTCTATCTCTTCCTTTCGTTCACCTACTCCTTACTCCTTCTCCTCCTTTTTAACTCCTTCTCCATCTTTTCATCCCTTCTCTATATCTTCCTCCTCTACCTCCTTCTTCTCTTTTTTTTCGTCCTCCTCTTTCTCTTTATCTCCCTCTCTTCTCAACCTCTCATCCCTTTTCTTTCTCCATCTCCCTCCTTATCCCATCTTCTTCTTCTCCTCCTCCTCTTCTTCTTCCTCCTACTTCTCTTTATCTCCTCCTCCTTTTTTTTCTCCTTTCTTTAGCTCCCTCCTCTATCTCTTCCTTTCGTTCACCTACTCCTTACTCCTTCTCTTCCTTTTTAACTCCTTCTCCATCTTTTTATCCCTTCTCTATATCTTCCTCCTCTATCTCCTTCTTCTCTTTTTTTCGTCCTCCTCTTTCTCTTTATCTCCCTCTCTTCTCAACCTCTCATCCCTTTTCTTCCTCCATCTCCCTCCTTATCCCATCTCCTCCTACCACTATTTCGTTTCTCTCTCCCTCTCCGCCTTCTTATCAATCCAATTTCTTCTCCTTTCTCTATCTCCCTCTTTTTACCCCTCTCTTCTTACTGCTGTTTCTCTCCCTCTCCTCCTTTTCTTCTTCTTTATCTTCCCATTTCCATAGGGTGTTTTCGGGTGTTAGCAGCCTTGTACGGACAACGGAGAGGGTGGGAATTTCAGAGAAAAAGGGTTTTACCACCTAGTAAGAAAAGGAGAAGAAGAAAAAGGAGGAATAGAAGAAGAGGAAGAAGGAGAAGAAAAAGAAGAAGAAGAAGAGGAGGAAGAAGAAGAAGAAGAAGAAGAAGAGGAAATAGAAGAAAGAAGAAGAAGAAGAAGAAGAAGAAGAAGAAGAAGAAGAAGAGAGAAATAAAAAACCTTTTGCTTAGAAGTTAAACACTAAGAATTTTTTTCTCTTCTTTACTGTAGTATTGAGAATGGAAAGTGAGTCAAGTGAGAGAAATGAAGAACTTGGAGAGAGAGAGAGAGAGAGAGATGAGGTGGAGAGAGGGAGAAAGAGAGATAGACAGGAAAAAAACTGAGAGATAGAGAGGGAGAGACAAAAAAGCAAAAGTAAAGGGTATAATTTGAGAATTTGACCACAATAATAGTAGTAGCCTACTGCTGGAGTAAAGGGACTTTTCAGTCTCTCCCTCCTTATCCCATCTCCTCCTACCACTGTTTCGTTTCTCTCTCTCTCCGTCTTCTTATCAATCCAATTTCTTCTCCTTTCTCTTTCTCTATCTCCCTCTTTTTACCCCTCTCTTCTTACTGCTGTTTCTCTCCCTCTCCTACTTCTCTTTTTTTCGTCCTCCTCTTTCTCTTTATCTCCCTCTCTTCTCAATTTCTCATCCCTTTTCTTTCTCCATCTCCCTCCTTATCTCATCTCCTCCTACCACTGTTTCGTTTCTCTCTCTCTCCGCCTTCTTATCAATCCAATTTCTTCTCCTTTCTCTTTCTCTATCTCCCTCTTTTTACCCCTCTCTTCTTACTGCTGTTTCTCTCCCTCTCCTCCTTTTCTTCTTCTTTATCTTCCCATTTCCTCCTTTTCTTGAACTTAGCAATCTTTGAATGTTCAGGACCGTTTTAAGGAGTTTTTTTGTTCGTCTATTAATTCTTATTTTTTTCCTTTTGAATATGCGAATCACTCTTGAGTTGTGGACATTGCTTCAGTCCAAGGCAAAGTCAAACACAGGGTTTCTAACAATACTGTAGATGCACCTTTAGGGTCGAATTTTAAAACAGGATTACCTTTTAGGGGCGGTTAGGCTTAGAGTGTTCGGAGAGGTTTTAAGAATTTTTTTAAAAACTACTTTCAGTTCCAGTTCCTGTCCCGTGCGCGACCTATAGCACTTACAAGGCAGGTGCGCTACACTCCAAACTAACTTTACTAGGCTACACTACACATGGCTACATACATTATCCTCCAAAGGGGTAAAGATTACAGATCAATTGGATTTTAAATAAATTTTTACCAGACTTATCGAACACCCCTCCAGAATAGGTACCTGTACGATAAAGCAAAGCTCGTACATAGAAACTAGAAATTCTCACAAATATACTTAGTAGTCATAGTACAAAAAAATACTTATACACAGACAAAATCGTAGCTAAAGAAAATCTAGTACATTCTCGTACATACAAGAGAATTCGTCGAACGAGTTATGTAAAGCCCGCTTTTGACTTTGCCTTCCATTACAAAGATCAAGGAATTTTCCTACACCTCTCTTCTCTCTCCCTCTCTCTCTTCCTCTCACTCTCTCTGTATCGACTTTGCTGCCCTAGATAAGAAAAACTGACGTTTTAGGCAAATGAGATGGATTTGTGAGACTGAGGGAGAGAGGGGGGATGAAGAAAGTGAGAGAGAAAAGGGATGGAGATAAAGAAACGTAAGACAGAAAAGAGAGGGCAAGAGAGGAACAAGGGGGAGTGATAAAGAAATGGGAGAGAGAGAGAGAAATAGGAAGAAATATAAGAAAGAGATAGGAGAGAGAGAGAGAGGAGGATGAAGAAAGTGAGAGAGGATAAAGAAACGAGAGGGCAAGAGAGGAAAAAGGGGGAGTGATAAGAAATGAGAGAGAGAGAGAGATAA
>NW_007377640.1:93677-122965 GCF_000475195.1 Diaphorina citri
AAACAAACGAGAGGGCAAGAGAGGAAAAAGGGGAGTGGTAAGAATATATGAGAGAGAGAGAGAGAGAGAGAAAGAAGGAGAGGGAGATAAAGAAAGAGGAAGGATTGGAAGCAAAAAAAAGAGACAGTTCCATTTCTCCTTTTCCTAGAGATAAAGAGATAATGTGTAAATAGAAAGGAAATAGGAGAGAGAGAGAGAGAGGAGAAGAAGAAGAAGAAGAAGAAGGAGAAGGAAGTTGAAAGAGAAGTTAAGTACAAGGTACAAGATTTGACTCATACAACTAACGTAGAGTAGAAAGTAATAGTTATCTACTTTCTCAAGGTAAATAAACCCAAGAGCTAAAACGCACCTATAAAAGTATGTAGTAATAGTACCAAAAGACTGAACTTACCAATAATAATGTAAATTATGGATAAGATTGAACCTTAAAATAAGAACATATTTAAGTAGGTACCTACCTACATAGTTCAAAATGTCAAAAAACGTAGAAGATTTGTCTCCCATATTTTGTGTTTGTGGGACGAAAAACGGAGAAGAAGAAGAAGAAGAAAAAGAAGGAAGAAGAAGAAGAAGAAGAAGAAAAAGAAGGAGGAGGAGCAGAAGAAGAAGAAAAAGAAGAAGAAGAAGAAGAAGAAGAAGAAGAAGAAGAAGAAGAAGAAGAAGAAGAAGAAGAAGAAGGAGAAGTGCATAAACTTTTTGAAATTACTCTCTCGCTCCTTTTACCTACTCTTTCTCTCTCTCTCTCTCTCTCTTAAGTTTTTTTTCACCCTTTTTGAAAATTCAAAATTTTTCGCAATCATAAAAATCTTCAAAGCATGAAAATATAATCATGTTTGTGGCAAAGTTTCTATCTTGACTCTTTCCTATACAGGGTTTACTAGTAAACCCAGAGCCAACCCGGAAGGTTTGAATCCTGGGTGCGGAAATAACCTGACTATACTATTCCGTCCCCGGATAGGTATGGATGTGCTTTGATTTTTTTTTAAAGAGGTTTTGACAGAGGGAACTGTAACTGCTAGGGTCTTATCGTCCCGAAACCGAAGAGAGAAGGAAGACAGGATAGGAGAAAGCCAGCCGTTCCGAGAACGAACATTATCCCATCAGGATAAAATCCGCCCGGGCGGGAATCGAGGATAGGAGAAAGCCAGCCGTTCCGAGAACGAACATTATCCCATCAGGATAAAATCCGCCTCGGGCGGGAATCGAGCCCAGTGGCCTAGCGCTTACAAGGCAGACGCACTACCAACTAAGCTAGCTAGGCTGGCTGAACCTTAACTTAATTTATGCCGTAGGACGAAAGCCAGCCGTTCCGAGAACGAACATTATCCCATCAGGATAAAATCCGCCCCGGGCGGGAATCGAACCCGGGTCTAGCGCCGTTCCGAGAACGAACATTATCCAGGATAAAATCCGCCCCGGGCGGGAATCGAACCCGCGGCCTAGCGCTTACCGCCTCGAGAACGAACATTATCCCATCAGGATAAAATCCGCCCCGGGCGGGAATCGAACCCGCGGCCTAGCGCTTACAATAGAAGTCTTATCGTCCCGAAATCGAAGAGAGAAGGAAGACAGGATAGGAGGAAAGCCAGCCGTTCCGAGAACGAACATTATCCCCGCCCCGGGCGGGAATCGAACCCGCGGCCTAGCGCTTACAAGGCAGACGCACTACCAACTAAGCTAACTAGGCTGGCGATGTGCTTTGAAATAATGCCTTCCGGGTATAATGCAAAAGCAGTATTAAGATACATAGGTACAAATACAAACCCACAAGACCTAGTTTAGACTGCGGGGGTAAAGGGACTTTTCAGTCCTATCCCAGCAAGATAAACACATTCTATTCTATCCGCCAAAAAGGATGACTAAAAAATGCAGTATAATTGTATAAATATTATGAAGAATCTTACACATAAACGTCAAGAGAGGGAGAGGAGAAGAAATTCTAGGAAGGAGGGAGATTCCCTTGAGAAAAAATCCCACAACATTCTCACCTCTCTCCGGTATCATCATTTCCACCTCTTTCACCTCCAATTATATCTCTCCTCCACCCTCCATCCCACCCATTTGACGCATACGAAAGTTTAAAACAAGCTATGGAGGTGCTCTCATAGTGCAAACCAAATCGAGAGGGACGGGGACGATAAGAAGGAGAAAGAGAAGGAAGAGAAAAGCAAGAAGGAGAAACAAAATCGAGGAGGAGGGCGGAGAAGAGAAGGGGAAGGAACAAAAAGATAAAGAGGATAGGGAGGATAGGGAGGAAGAAGAGAAGGATAAGGAACAAGAGGAGGAGGAGGATGAAGAAGAAAAATAAAAGGAGGAAGATGAAAAGCAAAACAGAAAGGAGAAGGAGAAGGAGGAGGAGGAATAAGAGAATGATGAGGAAAAAGAGGAGGGAACAAGATGATAAGGAAGAAGAGCAAGAAGAAGAAAAAGAAGAAGATTAGGAGGAGGAGGAGGAGGAGGAGGAGGAGAAGAAGGAGGAGGAGGAGGAGAAGGAAGATGGTGGCGGTTGACTGAAAAAGTTTTGTCCCGAATTAAAAAATTAACACTTCAAACTTAATTTCTTTTTTCGGGTGAAAGTTTCTTTTGCCACAGAAAAGTTTCCCGTTGAAAACAAAAGATGTGAGAGAAGAGCTCAAGAGCTATATCGTTGTTGTTTTGTCCTCCTGTCCTACACACACAAACAAAACTTTAACATACATTCAAGAAATTCTAACAAACATACCTGCATACAAAACGATACGTATATGTACTTCCAAGCAAAACCATACCTACATATACAAAATCGTACCTATGTACTGTACATACAAAATTGTAGGTACTTGTTTCTTTACGAGGTTCGGTTGATAAGTCAGGTAAAAATAGGAGATTTTTTTATACTTATTCCAAGAGGTCTGATGGATGGAACTGTAACTTCCAACGTCCCGAAAGCGGAGAGGAGAAAGCCAGCCGTTCTGAGAACGAATAGGATAATGTTCTATAACCGTGCGCGCCCTATAGCACTTACAAACACTCCAAACCAACTTTACTAGGTTACACTACACATGGCTACATACATTATCCTCCAAAGGGGTAAAGATTACAGATCAATTGGATTTTCAATAAATTTTTACCAGACTTATCGAACACCCCTCCAGTATAGGTACCCGTACGATAAAGCAAAGCTCGTACATAGAAACTAGAAATCCTCACAAATATACTTAGTAGTCATAGTACAAAAAATACTTATACACAGACAAAATTGTAGCTAAAGAAAATCTAGTACATTCTCGTACAAACATACAAACAAGAGAATTCGTCGAACGAGTTATGTAAAGCCCGCTTTTGACTTTGACTTCCATTACAAAGATCAAGGAATTTTCCTACACTGCGCTACACTCCAAACCAACTTTACTAGGCTACACTACACATGGCTACATACATTATCCTCCAAAGGGGGATTACAGATCAATTGGATTTTCAATAAATTTTTACCAGACTTATCGAACACCCCTCGTACTATGTAGGTACCTGTACGATAAAGCAAAGCTCGTGCATACAAACTAGAAATTCTCACAAATATACTTAGTAGTCATAGTACAAAAAATACTTATACACAGACAAAATTGTAACTAAAGAAAATCTAGTACATTCTCGTACAAACAAGAGAATTCGTCGAACGAGTTATGTAAAGCCCGCTTTTGACTTTGACTTCCATTACAAAGATCAAGGAATTTTCCTACACCTCTCTTCTCTCTCTCTCTCTCTCCCTCTCCCTCTCTCTCTCTGTATCGACTTTGCTGCCCTAGATAAGAAAAACTGACGTTTTAGGCAAATGAGATGGATTTGTGAGACTGAGGGAGAGAGAGCATGTTTTAGTATCTGACTCACTGACTGAGTAGTTCACTGAAAAGAGTAGTTCTTTAAAACTCACTCTTTCCACATCTCTAGTAGGAAGGAAGAAAGTTAGGTGAGTAGATAGAAAATTAGAAGATATACCTGATAGGTAAGAAGGTATATATAAGGTATACTTGGTAGGTAGGTAGGTATCTTCTTCTTTAGGTAGGTACCTATAGTGTTGGTAAGTAGGTATAGTAATCCAAAGAGTTTTTCACTTCATTCAAATTCTGCCTCCCTCCCATCGTCATATTCTCAAGTTCATTACATAGTGTCAAGACGTAAATCAACACTCCCTCCTCCTCCTCCTCCTCCTCCTCCTTTTCCTCCTCCTCTTCTTCCTCCTCCTTTTCCTCCTTCTCCTCCTCCTCCTTTTCCTCCTCCTCTTCGAGAAAATGTACAAGACTTGCATCGGAAATCAACCTAGGAGATTCCTCTATCTGGGAAACTCAGACATTTTATGCTATCTATGCTTGAAGTCTTCAACAAGGTCTATAGTGAATAGTGATGGACTTTTAGATTTCAAATCATACTGGGACGTGACAAAAGTCGTAGTGAGCAGAAAAGAAAGTGAAATTTTCAAAAATTAAGAACTGACTTTAGGAACCCACCCTTTTCCTGATTGAGTTTGACTTACCAAATTTGAACCTGTTGCAATAATTTTAACTCAAATCTCAACCTTTGCAGACATTCTTTTTATTTACCTGTAACAAATAAAAAGGGTTAACAAATTAGAATACAAATAAAATACATATAAATCAGTACCAGACTACGTTTAACAAGTACCTACATATGTGAGCATTTAAACAACTGAATAACTGAAACAATACCTAGAGGTACAAGAACAATATAAAGTTGAAAATCAAACCTAACGTAGTTCAGACTGCTGGGGTAAAGGGACATTTCAGTCCTATTCGGCCAGGATGACCAAGGTATAGGTATTCTATTCTAAGGTTATTATTCTGAGTTTGACTTACCAAATTTGAACCTGTTTTACCTGTTGCAATAATTTTAACTCAAATCTCAACCTTTGCAGACATTCTTTTTATTTACCTGTAACAAATAAAAAGGGTTAACAAATTAGAACACAAATAAAATTCATATAAATCAGTACCTATATTAAGAAGACATTTAACAAGTACCTATGTGAGCATTTTAACAACTGAATAACTGAAACAATACCTAGAGATACAAGAACAATATAAGGTTGAAAATCAAACCTAACCTAGTTCAGACTGCTGGGGTAAAGGGACATTTCAGTCCTATTCGGCCAGGATGACCAAGATATAGGTATTCTATTCTAAGGTTATTATTAGTCAAGTTTGAACTCACAAGATCAACGAGACTAGTAAAAAATAATTACCTACATAGAAAATAGGTACCTAGTTAGTTACGAACTAATGACATTTCTGACACACATTTCCTTTTTCGAATTCTTGGAAACAAGTTCAATTTATTTCAAGTTCACCCTGTCAATTTGAGATCGAGTATAGAAAATTGCATCTAGATATGGGAACTTACAGGGTATCTCAAAAAAAAAAAAAAAAAAAAAAAAAAAAAAGGCACTTTTTTTTTTCGTTTTTTGGGGGTTTTGGTTTTTTTTTAAAAAAAAAACAAAAACTGCGCAGGCACTTTATCTTGACGTTCTATGGGCATTTGGTCATTTATATAAAGGGGGATTCGCGCAGTGAGCTTAACCCAACTTTTACGGCTGTTTTCCCCTACACCTAAGCCTCAGAGTGGGGTTTTTGTGTACGAAGTTAAGCTGATTCCTAACTGAGCTCGAAGATCTGGGCGATCTTCAGTAGCTGTTTTCCATGGATGTCTTCCAGAGGATCAGGTAAAACTGCAGTAAATCTCCACCACGTTAGGAGAGACTGTAGAGAGTTACATTTTCTGGGGGAATTTTTTTTTAGTGTTCCTATTTTTCTGTACAACCCTGTATTCTCCATCAGGAGAGGAAGTGTTAACTTTTTGTGGACGAAGTTAAGCTGATTCCTAACTAAGCTCGAAGATCTGGGCGATCTTCAGTAGCTGTTTTGTTAGGCGTTTTCCATGGATGTCTTCCAGAGGATCAGGTAAAACTGCAGTAAATCTCCACCACGTTAGTAGAGACTGTAGATATTGACATTTTCTGGGGGAATTTTTTTTAGTGTTCCTATTTTTCTGTACTACCCTGTATTCTCCATCAGGAGAGGAAGTGTTAAAATATTTACTACCTACAAGGGAGGTTAGCGAGAGAGGTGTAAGGTTCCAGCGTCTTTTTAGTGTTCCTATTTTTCTGTACAACCCTGTATTCTCCATCAGGAGAGGAAGTGTTAAAATATTTACTACCTACAAGGGAGGTTAGCGAGAGAGGTGTAAGGTTCCAGCGTCTATGGAATTGACATCTTATATTTAGACGCATGATTTCTACCTCTTTACAACTTCGACTTGAAGGCTGTGAATTTTAAATGAGCCTTACCGTCTTTTTCTCCTTCCTTTTTGATACTAAGTACGTTTTTCTTTACCTTTTTTAAACCTTTATATTTTTTGCCCCCGCAAGCAGTATCGGGTGTTGGGAAAGTTAGGAGAAATTTTTCTTTAGGACAATTTTAGTGCTGAGGTCAGTAAAAAAATGTTGTTGTTGAGGTCATTAGTGACTTTTGTAAATTGATTTGTAAAACAGGGAAAACCACCTCAAAAACCCAATTTGATTGAAAAACTACTGCACATTTCCATGTATAAAATCTTAAACACTATACTTCCCAAGTGTATCTACTAAGGGCGGGGCTTACTACTTCCACGGATTATCCTTAATCCTAGACTGACCAGAATACTCGTAAGTACATGTGAATCCTCCATCAATCTAAATGCTGAGATAATTCGATATGGTGAGCCCTGGCTTACGTAGGTAGGTACTAGACCAAGGCACCAAGCACAAAAATGCACATTGAACCTCCTTTATTTCGCAAACAACCTATGACTGTATAAAAGATATAAGATTATGCTACTCAACATTCTTTAAAAAAAAACCCTCCATCCCTTCTCGTCCTAAATTTCCCACCCCGTCCATTATTTCCCCCTCCAGCCTACAAAATTTCCCTCCATCTCTACCCACCTCCCACCTTTATCCCTTTTTCCCTCGACCCTCAGTCTTTCTCCCCTCTCCTAAGTTTCTTTTCCCTCCTTTCCTGCAAAATTACAATAATAAATTCCCACTTTATAGTGGCGCAGTGTTGCCAGACATATGCTCACTTGGCTGTCACGTTTTATGAGATCTGAAGCAAAAAAACCCTTTTATCCCGATCATTTCCTCTTTAGGGAGGGAAAATTCCCGCTCCCTTTCCCCTTCTACCTTTCGTGATATTTATTTTTCATGAAAGTGTGTGGCCACGAAAAGATGGGTGTCCTAGAAAAGGGTAATGGATTTTTTTTAAGAGGTTTGACAGAGGGAACTGTAACTGCTATGGTCTTATCGTCCCGAAATCGAAGAGAGAAGGAAGACAGGATAGGAGAAAGCCCGCCGTTCCGAGAACGAACATTATCCCATCAGGATAAAATCCGCCCCGGGCGGGAATCGAACCCCTAGCGCTTACAAAAGGGGAATGGAATAGGACGAAGATTATTGGAGGAGCCAGGGAGGAGGGTATTAAGGAAGAAATATTGGGGAGGAGAAGGAGGAGGAGGAGGGAGGAAGAGGAGGAGGAAGAAAGAGAAGAGTCTTAGAAAGAGAAGAAAAGTGGGACAAAGATTAAGGTAGAAATAAGCATCATGAACTTCGTTCTTCGAATAGGAGATACTTTGTGCTATATTTTATTACTTGGACTCGAACCAGAAGGTTGGCTAACTATGCTTCATGGAATCACTCTGTATTTTGTTCAGTGAAAGTGAAATTCTAATATGGGACTATAAGACTATATGGGTGCCCATCATTCATACTATAATATCCAGTTATCCAGTCTATGTATAATGACTATTTTCATAATAGTCTTGCAGTCCGACAGTCATAAATCACATATTAAAATAGATAGTAGGTACATTTACCTACATTTCACAACGCTAGTGATACCTACAGTGTTTGAAAAAGTTTCGAAACATCTAAGAAAATTTAAAAATACCTACATCCTACCTACATTAAAAAGACCTACAGTGTCTGTAAAAACTTCAAATTATTTTGCTTGTAGTTTTGACATCTCCACAAATTTTATCATCATGACAATAAAATTTGTAGTTATGACATCTCCACTAATATTGTTAATTTATCAATGTAAGAAGAAATTCAGTAGTTTAAGCGTCTCCTCCAATTATAATTATTATTTTACCTTGAAAAGGAAATTGGTAGTTTTGATGTCCCCACTAATACTAACATAGTAATAAAATTGGGAAAGTGGTAGTTTTGACATCTCCACTAATCACTAATATTACTGTCTAATCAAAGTGAAGAGGAAATCAGGATTTTTGACATCTCCACTAATTTCACCTTCCCATCACACTGTATCAAATATTATGATTTGCAAATCACATGATGAGTAATGGGTAGGTACACAAACATATTAGTAGATAAGTATAGTGTGTAGTTAAGGTACCTTTTCAATTCTAATTTCAAGTTATACCTATATGCTGTACTATCTGATTTCTCACATGTTCATGTTATAATATGTTTTTATATAAATAAATGATGAATATATCCAAGAGAAATTCCCATATGTGAAATTGATTCGGTTCCAAATTGGTCTATTAATTCACAACATTAATGTTGGATGAGTAATATTACGAGTATATCGCTTATTCGTGATATGGGCGGGGTAGAACCGACTAGAAGATTCCGACTCGATAGTCAATGTCTAAATATTATTGAACGAACGATTTTTTTAATGGGTTTAACCACAGTGACGTTATGTCACTGTGTAACTGCTTAGCGGAGTTCCAAGTTCTAACTTGACGGTTTTGCAACCACTTTGTCTGTAATCTGTATAATACCCCATAACTCTCGAATAGAATAGAATATATGTTTTATTTGCACATAAGATACATGAAAGTACATTGTACAATGGTCAATTTCTAATCTAAATCATATAAAATTCAAAATAATTATTCTTTATGACATTATGATACAATGAACGTGTTCTATTATTAGAATTAAAAGTTGTCATAATCTAATATAATATATTATGTATCCTATATCTATAATAGATTTGCCCGAATTTAGTGAAATTTGGCACAAATGTTCAACACAAGAAAGGGAATTTTCGGACCCTAAACACTGTTAATACTTGATATGATAGCCACAGAAATCGTGAAGAGGGTCCTTAGTTTCACCACAATCATGAATTATTACCCCTTTGGATTTTTGCAAGATTCTACAAACTTTGAAACTTTCGAGTGACATCAGAAGGTTTGGGAGCAACCATCTTGGGAAGGTTGGGGAGAAACCATCTTGGGGTTCAGAAAGGAAACAGAGTTGAAACATGACATTGCAGAGATGTATCAAAATAGTTCGAGCGAGGTAGAGACTTGTGTGAAGAGTGAGTATTGAGTAAGTAAAAAAAAATTGAATTCTTTTTAGAGCACTACCCAGTCAATGAGTCAAATTCTAAATCTTGTAACTCACTCATCAACTGCCTATAGGAACAGGGAGTTAGTCAATGAACCAGATGCTGAGATCACAACTCACTATGGCGTACATTATACCTAGGCTTGCCAAATATCCAAAATGTCGATTCGGGACGCGAATCCGCGAACATAATCGCCAAATCCGCGAACAAAATCGCGAAATCCGCGAACATAATCGCGAAATCCGCGAACAGAATTGCGAAATCCGCGAACATAATCGCGAAATCCGCGAACATAATCGCGAAATCCGCGAACATAATCGCGAAATCCGCGAACAAAATCAAATGGGTTTAACCACAGTGACGTTATGTCACTGTGTAACTGCTTAGGGGAGTTCCAAGTTCTAACTTGACGGTTTTGCAACTACTTTGAATGTATAATACCCCATAACTCTCGAATTCCGGAAAAGGTTTGCCCAAATTTAGTGAAATTTGGTACAAATTTTCAAAAAAGGGAATTTTTGGACCCTAATCACTGTTAATACTTGATATGATACCAACAGAAATAGTGAAGAGGGTCCTTGCTTCACCACATTCATGAATTATTACTACTGTAGATTTTTGCAAGATTCTACAAACTTTGAAACTTTCGAGTGACAGAAGGTTTGGGAGCAACCATCTTGGGAAGGTTGGGGAGAAACCATCTTGTTTTAGAAAGGAAACAGAGCTGAAACATGACATTGCAGAGATGTATCAAAATAGTTCGAACAAGGTAGAGACTTGTGTGAAGAGTGAGTATTGAGTAAGTTAAAAAAATTGAACTCTTTTTAGAGCACTACCCATCAGTCAATGAGTCAAATTCTAAATCTTGTAACTCACTCATCAACTGCCTATAGGAACAGGGAGTTAGTCAATGAACCAGATGCTGAGATCACAACTCACTATGGCGTACATTATACCAATAGGGTAAAATAACCTCCTTTTTCTTCTCAATTACCATTCTTGTTCCTTCCTTTTCTTTATTCGTGTTTTCCTTCCTCTTTCCTTTCTTCCTATATTCCCTCTTGTTTCATCTCTTTCCGCTTTCCTCTCCTTCCTAATTCTTCCTCCTCTTTTTCTTCCTATAGGAAAAATAACCTCCTTTTTCTTCTCAATTACCATTCTTGTTCCTTCCTTTTCTTTATTCGTGTTTTCCTTCCTCTTTCCTTTCTTCCTATAGGAAGAGGAGGAAGAGTAACTTCCTCCTTTTTCTTCTCAATTACCATTCGTGTTCCTTTCTTTTCTTTATTCTTGTTTTCCCTCTTTCTCTCTCTTCATCCTATCTTCTTCTTCTTCTTCCTCTTTCTCTTTTTTGTCTACTGCTTCCTCCTCCTTGTATAGCTTCTTATATTTTTCTTTTTTTTTCCCTCCTATTCCTTTTTCTCTTTTTCTTCTTCTTCCTCATCCTCGTTTTACTTCCAAATCTTTTCTTCCTCTTTCTTTTCGTCTCCCTAGTCCTTATTACCACACGTTTTAAGGGTCTGACTCACTGACTGAGTAGTTCACTGAAAAGAGTAGTTCTTTAAAACTCACTCTTTCCACATCTCTAGTAGGAAGGAAGAAAGTTAGGTGAGTAGATAGAAAATTAGAAGATATACCTGATAGGTAAGAAGGTATATATAAGTTATACTTGGTAGGTAGGTAGGTATCTTCTTCTATAGGTAGGTACCTATAGTGTTGGTAAGTAGGTATAGTAATCCAAAAAGTTTTTCACTTCATTCAAATTCTGCCTCCCTCCCATCGTCATATTCTTAAGTTCATTACATAGTGTCAAAACGTAAATCAACACTCCTTCCTCCTCCTCCTCCTCCTCCTCCTTTTCCTTTTCTTCCTCCTCCTCCTCTTCCTCCTCCTCTTCCTCTTCCTCCTCCTCTTCCTCCTCCTCTTCTTCCTCCTCCTTTTCCTCTTCCTCCTCCTCTTCTTCCTCCTCCTCTTCTTCCTCCTCCTCATTTTAACACTTATAACTTTTCCTGCCCTTATTTACACCTTCATCACCTTTCTAACCTCGGCTGTAGCATCAGGTCCCGGTTTAGAACAGGTGAAGATTTATCTTTTATTGTTTAGTTAGAGGTTTGATAGAGGAAACTGTAATTGCTAAGGTCCCATTATCCCGATTATCGTCCTGAAAGTGAAGAGAGAACGAAGACAGGATAGGAGAAAGCCAGCCGTTCTGAGGGCGAACCTTATCTGCTTAGGGTAAAATCCGTGAATCGAAATCGTAAACTATTAGGTACAGTCATACAATAGACGCGTTATCCTCTAATAAGGCCTACTTAGTGTACCTACTTAGCTCTCACTAAGTTGTGGAGGCCCCCTCAAAAGGCCCGAATTCTGAAGTACAACCTTCGGCCCTGCCCAATTTCATCTTTCACCCATTCATCTCCATATCTTTCCATACAGACGTACTGTTGAACTTTACACCCCAGAGAGGATGAGAAAAGAGGAGAAGAAGAAGAAGAAAAAAATAAGGGAAGGAGGAGAAAAATAAGGGAAGGAAGAGGAGGAGGAGAAAGAAAGGGAGGAGGACATTGAAGGAGGAGGAGGAGAAGAAGAAAAAGAGAACGAAGAGGAACAAGAAAAAGAAGGAGAAGAAGAAGAAGAAGAAAACGAGGAAGAAGAAAACAAAGAAGAGGAAGAAGGAGAAGGAGGAGGAAGAGGAGGAGAAGGAGAAGGAGAACACAAACTAATTTGGTATCTCCACTACTTACAAAAGGAAAGAAGTAATTTTGCATCTCCACCAATTACAAAAAGGAGAAGGAAATTTGGCATCTCCACTATTTTTTCCAAGTACGTAACTACTTTGAAGTCTCTACCAATTTCCAAGAAAAAGAAATTTGGCTTCTCCACCAATTTGATTTAATTTTTTTGGGACTCACACTGACCTACAAACTCACAAACTGGTGTGCGAAATTCATAATTAATTTTTCTCTTTACGAAAAACGTTGAAAGGTACACAAAAGGTATTTGAACAGGGAATGTAGGGGGATATTTTTACATAATTCCCCTCCTTTTTCCCTCTTCAAAACGGAAGCATTACCGTGTATAGGAGTGTAGGTGAGTACTTTGAGGGAGAGAACCCACTTTTTCCCCCTGTACTTTTGTTTTTTCGAGTAAGATGAACTTTAATGCTTTTGTTCTATGTTACGGTTACAGTGTTGTAATCTAACATGTCTTGTGTTCTTGTTTCAAGATCCCTAAAGCTACACGAGGCACCGAGGCAGAGAACTGTAAAATCATGGTGTATCGCCAGGAATACACGTGGCAGCGAAGGTGTTAAAGATAGTAACATCTTCTATCCGTTTTGGTAATATGTTCTATGTATGTTACAGTTCCAGTGTTGTAATATAACATGTTTTGTGTTCTTGTCTCAAGAGTAGCCAATCTGGCAACGTGTCAAGTACATGCGGTGGTGCCACATCAAGTCACCTGGAAACCGAGATGCAGTCTCATTTATTCTCTCCTCTTATCTTTGGGTTTCTATCTTATTATTAATGTTCTTCTTCTTCTTCTTCTCCACCCTCTCCTACTACATTGTTTACTAACTTCTTGTTCTTGTAGTTCTTCTTCTCCAGTTTCTTTTGCCGTGTGTAGGAGTGTAGGTGAGTACTTTGAGGGAGAGAACCCACTTTTTCCCCTGTACTTTTGTTTTTTCGAGTAAGATGAACTTTAATGCTTGACGTATGTAAATAATACCTTCCCTGCACAACGTTAACCAATCTCTATGTTAAACCTCATGTGAAACAATACCTCACAACCTCGGTCGCACTACGTAAACAATACCTTGCGAATTAACCAATCTCTATGTTAAACCTCATGTGAAACAATACCTCACAACCTCGGTCGCACTACGTAAACAATACCTTGCGAATGTACAGGGTGAACAAAGAAAACAAGTTTGAGCTTTTAACTCGAAAAGTTTTCGTTGGACTGTCTGTGTCTGATATTATTTGTATTTTCCTTCCGATGGTGCGCCATCTTGGATTTCCTATGGTTTAGTACAGGCGCTATCACGTCAAAAGACGGGAAAAGAGCTTCAGAAGAGGAGAAATTCCGAAAGGAAAATACTAGTCTGCTTTGTTAAAAATAACTCAGTCAAACAGTAATCACGCCAAAAGACGGGAAAAGAGCTTCAGAAGAGGAGAAATTCCGAAAGGAAAATACTAGTCTGCTTTGTTAAAAATAACTCAGTCAAACAGTTTAGTTCTTCTTCTTCTTCTGCTCCTCCTCCGCCTTCTTCTTCCTCTACTTCCTGTGTTTCTTCGTCTCCTCTTTCGTCTTCTTTTACTTTTCATTTGTCTTCATCTTCTTCTTTTCTTCTTCTCCTTCTTACTCGTATTCTCATTCTTATTTTATCTTTTTCTTCTTTTCCTCCTTCTCCTTTCTACCTTCCTCTTATACTCCCCCTCCTTCTTCCTCTTTTGCTCCTCCTCCGCCTTCTTCTTCCTCTATTTCCTGTGTTTCTTCGTCTCCTCTTTCTTCTTCTTTTCCTTTTCTTCTTCTCCTTCTTATTCGTATTCTCATTCTTATTTTATCTTTTTCTTCTTTTCCTCCTTCTCCTTTCCACCTTCCTCTTATAATCCCCCTCCTTCCTCTTCTTCTTCTTTCTTTCTTCTTCTCCTTCTCTCTCTTCTTCTACTTCTCCTAATTGTTCGTCTTTTTCGCTTTCCCTTTCTTTTTCTTCTTCTCTTTCTCCTTTAGAGCAATGGTCTTCAATGAAAATTCGCTCTAAAAATGTCTTCAGGTCATTAACCTCTGGTTGATTGTATTCCAATACTAGGTATTAAAGTTCCCATCAAAAGTTCAATTAAATTATTAATTAATTTTGTAGCACTTATGGGATATACCTTCATATAATCTACATACTCGTACATAGATAGGTAGGTATAGTGCGGTATACCTATTAGGAAATACCTATACATGAAGTAAGGTGAAATTCATCAGGTTAGAAACAAGTTCTTCTCATTCATCGTTGTCTTCTTCTCCTTCTCTCTCTTCTTCTACTTCTCCTAATTGTTCGTCTTCTTCGCTTTCCCTTCCTTTTTCTTCTTCTCTTTCTCCTTTAGAGCAATGGTCTTCAATAAAAATTCGCTCTAAAAAATGTCTTCAGGTCATTAACCTCTGGTTGATTGTATTCCAATACTAGGTATTAAAGTTCCCAACAAAAGTTCAATTAAATTATTAATTAATTTTGTAGCACATATGGGTTTTATACCTTCATACAATCTACATACATAGATAGGTAGGTATAGTGCGGTATACCTATTAGGAAATACCTATACATGAAGTAAGGTGAAATTCATCAGGTTAGAAAAGAAGTCGTGCTAACCCTCTGAAAAAATTAAATTGTTTTTCGCACTTACATCACCCCCTTTTTAGTCCTCCCCTTTCTCCTTCCTCTTTCTCTCACTTTTCCTCCCTCCTTATCCCTTTCCTCCCCCCTTCTCCCAAATTCTCAAGTAATCTTTCTCCTGTTTAATTTTGCCCTCACGTTTTCGCTCTTTTCTCAAGTAAGATCTAAAAATCCCTCTTTCTCCCTCTCCTCCCCAAAGCGGGGATAATTCCCCCTTTCTCACTATTTTTCGTTTAAAACTTCTCCTCGTCCTCAGCCCCTTCACACTTCTTTCTCCTCTTCTCTTCCTCCCCCCTTTTATTTCCACCCCTTTCTTTTATGTCTTATGTAAGCGAAGGAGAAGGAAGGACGGGTGAAAGAAAATTATTGGAAAATTGAAAAATGATTTTCATCTCTTCTTTTTTCTCTCTCGCTCGCTTTCTCATTTCTCTCACAAACACTTTCCGTATATTTTCTTTTGCTCTCGCCGTTTTTATATAAAAATAATATTCTCTCCCATTCCATCCTTCCCTTTTACGTCTACCTCCCTCCTCCTTCCCTTTCTTAAGGATTGGAAGGATATACTTATCACAGGACGATTTCAGTAAGACCTACCTGTTCATACCTCTTACCAATGTGGAGAAGAAAATCGCAATGACTGAGGGAAAACAGGGAGTTTCATCGAATCAAGGTTTCGTCACATTCGTATTTTTATTTGAACTGATATAAAAACTGATGACGTAAAATTGGACCAGTTCAATGTCCCTTCCTTTGGGCTAATGTTTGGTGCCAAAATACATCACACTTTCATGCATGAGCAAAAAATAATACTTTTTTTTTCCAAAAGCTACTAATAGCTTTAGGTACATTTACAATTCTACACTATCTACAGACCTGGGATACCTATACTAGTTGTATTAGTTCCTGAAAAAGCTTTAGGTTATCCTTATCGCCTCCATAGGTAAGAAAGTAACACAGTTTATACGAGTGCAGCCCAAGATATTCCGACACTTTGAATGAGATGTCGTTTTCTTCCTTGGAAAAAAAGCAGAATTCTACACTATCTACAGACCTGGGATACCTATACTATTTGTATAAGTTCCTGAAAAAGCTTTAGGTATCCTTATCGCCTCCATAGGTATAATAAGAAAGTAACACAGTTTATACGAGTGCAGCCCAAGATATTCCGACACTTTGAATGAGATGTCGTTTTCTTCCTTGGAAAAAAAAGCATTACCTTCTTTTAAAGTTAGCAAAATAATAAACTGCCAGTTATCTCTTCCCCGGAACTCCACTCCCTATACAGAACATTTCCACTCCCTATCACGAACACCCCCATTCTTCTCCACATCCAGGCGTCTCCCAATGTTATTACCTACGCCATGACAATACCAGAACATTTCCACTCCATCTCACGAACACCCCCATTCTTCTCCACAGCCAGGCGTCTCCCAATGTTATTACCTACGCCATGACAATAATGTTTAATAAACAAGGACATTAAAAATTCATATTTCCCCGGCAAAAAAAGAAAAAGGAGGAGGATGAGGAAGGAGAAGGAGGAGGAGGCAGAAGAAGGAGGAGAAGGAGGGGAGGAGTAAGGAGAAAGAAAAAAGGGAAAGAGAATGTGAAAGAGGAAGAGAGAATAGAGGAGAAAATAATTGCTGGAAAGATGGACCTGCATTTTCCTTCGCTCCAGAAAGGTATCAAATTTCGTTTTGGGTACTTTGTATTTTGGGTACAAGCTACAACACAACGTACGAGTATCTACTACAAACTACACTCTAATAATTACTTCACCCAAATTTCTTTAGCTGAATGCACTAATGGCTTGGGAATTTCCTGGACCCTAATCCTGGAGACTTTAGAGATTGGACTCTTTCTTTCCATTACCCTATGTATAGTATTATCACTTTCTATTACCATGTGTAACAACACTTTCTATTACCTTCTGGAGGACGTCATTTCGACCGATATCATACTAATTGCCCCCTTCCCAAAATTTTAAGTTCTGAGGTTACTAACTAGCTCTATTCTATTTAACAATCTGCAGGCTTCCCACATTCCCGCCCGGTGCGGATTTTATACCAAACAGACAAGGTTCGTTTTCGGAACGGCTGGCTTTCTCCTATCCTTGATGTCATTGTTTTCTTAGCCCTAAAAGCAGAAGGAGAAGGAGAAGGAGGAGGAGGAGGAAGGAGAAGAAGGAGGAGGAGGAGAAGAAGGAGGAGGAGGCAGGAGAAGGAGGAGGAAGGAGAAGAAGAAGGAGGAGGAAGCAATTTTAAGTTCTGAGGTTACTAACTAGCTCTATTTAACAAACTGCAGGCTTCCCACATTCCCGCCCGGTGCGGATTTTATACCAAACAGACAAGGTTCGTTTTCGGAACGGCTGGCTTTCTCCTATCCTGTCTTCCTTCTCTCTTCAATTTCGGGACGATAAGACATTTGATTAGCAGTTGCAGGTCCTTTATCAAACCTCAAAAACTATGCGTTACGTTAGAATAAAAATTATGCAGAGTGAAAACGAAAAGAGAGCGAAAGTAATTTGTCACTTACTGCAGGCTTCCCACATTCCCGCCCGGTGCGGATTTTATACCAAACAGACAAGGTTCGTCCTCGGAACGGCTGGCTTTCTCCTATCCTGTTTTCTTTCTCTCTTCAATTTCGGGACGATAAGACATTTGATTAGCAGTTGCAGGTTTTATCAAACCTCAAAAACTATGCGTTACGTTAGAATAAAAATTATGCAGAGTGAAAACGAAAAGAGAGCGAAAGTAATTTGTCACTTTATTGTCTCCTTTTATAACCCCTTAAGTCCTTCACCCCCCCTTCTTAACCCCCACCGTGGAAAAGGCCCTTCCTTCCACAGCCCCCTCGAAGGGGCCCTTTAGGAGAAGGGAGTCTAGGGGCTAAGGGGTTTTCCAGAATCTCTCTAGGGCCAGTCATTGCTCTGT
This sequence comes from Diaphorina citri, assembly GCF_000475195.1. Taxonomy (NCBI): domain Eukaryota; kingdom Metazoa; phylum Arthropoda; class Insecta; order Hemiptera; family Psyllidae; genus Diaphorina; species Diaphorina citri. The sequence continues at coordinate 111,407 of NW_007377640.1, forward strand.
TTTTCAAGGGATTGTAGCAAGATGAATATTATTTTTTCAACAGTAATATTGTTAATTGGATGAAAAAGGGATTTCATGTATGCTGTTGCGAGTGTTTTTGGTAGCCGAATCCCTGAGGCCTTGGTCCTGATTAGCGGTTCTTCTTTTTCTCTCTTCCTCTCTCTCCATCGAAGATGAATATTATTTTTTCAACAGTAATATTGTTAATTGGATGAAAAAGGGATTTCATGTAAGCTGTTGCGACTGTTTTTGGTAGTCGAATCCCTGAGGCCTTGGTCCTGATTAGCGGTTCTTCTTTTTCTCTCTTCCTCTCTCTCCATCCTCCGTCCTTCTTCTTTATCCTAATCCTTCTTCTCTTTCTGCCCCTCCTACTCCTCCTAGTCCTACTTCTCTTTCTGCTCTTCCTTTTCTCCTTTCTCTTCTTACTCATCCTTCTACATACTTCCTTCTTGTTTGCTCTCTGTTGCTATCTTTCTCTTCTTCCCCCCCCCTCTTCTCTTTTTTCCTTAATCCTTCTCTTTCTCCTCTCCCTTCTTGCGGTCACTGTATTCTTCCATAGACCACAAACCACTTTACAAAGTAATTTGGTATCTCCACTAATTACAAAAAGAAAGAAGTAATTTTGCATCTCCACCAATTACAAAAAGAAAATTGGCATCTCCACTATTTTTTCTAAGTACGTAACTACTTTGAAGTCTCTACTACCAATTTCCAAGAAAAAGAAATTTGGCATCTCCACGAATTTGATTTAATTTTTTGGGACTCACACTGACCTACAAACTCACAAACTGGTTTTTTTCCTTCTTCTCTTTCTGCTCTTCCTGGTCCTTTTCTCCTTTCTCTTCTTACTCATCCTCCTACATACTTCCTTCTTGTTCGCTCTCTGTTACTATCTTCCTCTTCTTTCCCCCCTCTTCTCTTTTTCTTTAATCCTTCTCATTCCTTCTCTTCTTCCTCTCCCTTCTTGCGGCCACTGTATTCTTCCATAGACCACAAACCACTTTACAAACAAAGTAATTTGGTATCTCCACTAATTACAAAAAGAAAGAAGTAATTTTGCATCTCCACCAATTACAAAAAGAAGAAGGAAATTTGGCATCTCCACTATTTTTTCTAAGTACGTAACTACTTTGAAGTCTCTACCAATTTCCAAGAAAAAAAAAAAATGGCATCTCCACCAATTTGATTTAATTTTTTGGGACTCACACTGACCTACAAACTCACAAACTGGTGTGCAAAATTCTTAATGGTAACAAATTATAATACACGACATACAAATTATGTAATACCGTAACCTGGGGCTACTTTGCTCCAAATTTTGGACTTTCCTACTGAAATCTTTTAATAACTTTGGTATAAATAATCGTAGACTCTTGATTTTTTTTTTAAATGACAGAGAACAAAATTGTCTTTGTAAATAATACGCCAAAAGACGGGAAAAGAGCTTCAGAAGAGGAGAAATTCCGAACGGAAAATACTAGTCTGCTTTGTTAAAAATAACTCAGTCAAACAGTCCGCCCAATTTTGATGAAATTTTCTTATTTAATTTCGAGATCGACAGATTTATGGGGATCCCAAAGGTGTTTTTTTTTTTCCCATAACTCCTGGTTTGTTTGAATTTGATGAAATTTGGCTGATATCAATAGGTGGGTACTGTTTTAGTAGCACACCTTTTTCATTCAGACCTTGAGATCACATCACAATCAGAAGTGTCGACCTTGCGATTTCCTCTACTCTTTTTTTTTTACTTTTCCCTATTTTTCTCTACATTTTTTATTGGCCCCCCTGTATGTTATGTATAGTGGTGTTTAGGTATAAATGATGGAGAGGTAAAAGAAATATATGTGCTGCTTGACGAAGCAAAAATGAGAAGAAGATATTTTTATGACAAGTTATGATCCATTTTTCTTTCTCTCTATTTCTCCATTCTTCTTTCTCGTGCCCGCTATTTGTCTAACTTTATCTCTCTCTCTCTCTCTCTCTCTCTCTCTCAGTCTCTCCCCTAAAACCCACTTTTATGAGCAATCCTTAAACCCATGGCGTGGGTTTTTTCGCAAAGAAAAAAAAAAATCGTCAATCTCATTTTACTTACGAACACCGGACGGAGGTGTCTTAAAATGATAAAATGACATTTCTCAGGAGGTGTCATTGTAAGACGTATATCGTTCTCCAATACTTAAAATGACATGACAGGATAGGTCATCACGACATAGGGAGAAAACCGTCCCGTCCTACTTAGAACATTTTCTTCCTAGAAGTTGGATAAACTGATCGAATTTTCGCTTCATACTCGTAGACATATTTAATAAGTTCGCCTCAGGTATACCTGGTAATGAGAGGGTGGCCTTAGTATAAATAGACACATACGCAAAGGCAAGACGACATTTACTTAAGCTGGAGACAGAATATGATTTTTTTTTATTTTTATGGATTCATCGTATTACTTTATTCAATTATCCAACTGTACCATTCCTGCTCCGTCCTCACACTCAATCAATCTCAACTTCTTCCTCGAACCTCTCATAGACATATTATTGCCACCACTGCTACACACCATCAGCTATACCTGGTAATGAGTGGGTGGCCTTAGTATAAATAGACACATACGCAAAGGCAAGACGACATTTACTTAGGCTAGAGACAGAATATGATGATAATTATTATGAAAAATTACACTCAGGTAAATTCATACTCGTAGACATATTATTTAATAAATTCGCCTCAGGTATACCTGGTAATGAGTGGGTGGCCTTAGTATAAATAGACACATACGCAGACAAGACGACATTTCCTTAGGCTAGAGACAGAATATGATGATAATTATTATGAAAAATTACACTCAGGTAAATATGATCTCCTAGAAAGGAAATGGAAATGAACTTTTCCCAGCAAGCGTCCTATATATGTTTATGGATTCATCGTATTACTTTATTCAATTCTCCAACTGTACCATTCCTGCTCCGTCCGCACACTCAATCAATCTCAACTTCTTCCTCGAACCTCTCACTCTCATTGAAATTAATGATGATAATTATTATGAAAAATTACACTCAGGTAAATATGATCTCCTAGAAAGGAAATGGAAATGAACTTTTCCCAGCGAGCGTCCACATTTCACTTCGCTTGACTCCGAGGTAATTACACAAACATAACATAATTTGTCATGTAATACTTGTAGTTCATGACCTAGCCCAGAGGTTCTCAAACTGGGGGGCGTGGAGACAAATGAGGGGGGGGCGCGAGCTTTTTCTATAAACCTTCAGTTCTGAAATTCCTCCCGCGCTAACTGCTTGAGTCACTGAGGTTGGTTCGTTTTGTTATTTCATAAAACTTATAAATAGGTAACCTACTTACTTGAATATATAAAAAAAAAAATCTCAAAGTTTCAAATTCTCGTTTTGTTATTCCATAAAACCCATACCAGGGATGAAGGGGCAGGAAAGGTCGTATTAAATTTCTTGATTATTTTTAACTCATGAGGACTGTGTTTAGAGAAAATGAATGCAAAGTTGAAACTATCCTAGGTGCAAATTATTCTAGGTGCATACATACTTTATTAATTTGCACATGACTGATTTTATCATACGGCGTGGACCAAGTCAATGTTCCTAAGTCTCCCCCTTACCAATTCAGGGATGAAGGGGCAGGAAAGGTCGTATTGAATTTCTTGATTATTTTTAACTCACGAGGACTGTGTTTAGAGAAAATGAATGCAAAGTTGAAATTATTCTAGGTGCATACATATTTTATTAATTTGCACATGACTGATTTTATCATACAGGGTGGACCAAGTCAATGTTCCTAAGTCTCCCCCTTACCAATGTGGAGAAGAAAATCGCAATGACTGAGGGGCAACAGGGAGTTTCATCGAATCAAGGTTTCGTCACATTCGTATTTTTATTTGAACTGATAAAAACCGATGACGTAAAATTGGACCAGTTCAATGTCCCTTCCTTTGGGCTAATGTTTGGTGCCAAAATACATCACACTTTCATGCATCCTCTGAAAAAATTAAATTGTTTTTCGCACTTACATCACCCCCTTTTTAGTCCTCCCCTTTCTCCTTCCTCTTTCTCTCACTTTTTCTCTCTCCCCTCTTTTCCCAAATTCTCAAGTAATCTTTCTCCTGTTTAATTTTGCCCTCACGTTTTCGCTCTTTTCTCAAGTAAGATCTAAAAATCCCTCTTTCCTCCCTCCTTATCCCTTTCCTCCCCCCTTCTCCCAAATTCTCAAGTAATCTTTCTCCTGTTTAATTTTGCCCTCACGTTTTCGCTCTTTTCTCAAGTAAGATCTAAAAATCCCTCTTTCTCCCTCTCCTCCCCAGAGGGAGGGATGATTCCCCCTTTCTCACTATTTTTCGTTTAAAACTTCTCCTCGTTCTCAGCCCCTTCACACTTCTTTCTCCTCTTCTCTTCCTCCCCCCCTTTTATTTGCACTCCTTTCTTTTATGTCTTATGTAAGCGAAGGAGAAGGAAGGACGGGTGAAAGAAAATTATTGGAAAATTGAAAAATGATTTTCGTCTCTTCTTTTTCTCTCTCGCTCGCTTTCTCATTTCTCTCACAAACGCTTTCCGTCTATTTTCTTTTGCTCTCGCCCTTTTTATATAAAAATAATATTTCCTCCCATTCCATCCTTCCCTTTTACGTCTACCTCCCTCCTCCTTCCCTTTCTTAAGGATTGCAAGGGTTGAATGGTTGAGAAACGATTTCAGTGTATTTCGAGTTTTTATATGAGTTTAATCCTAGAACTAACTAACTACTATTTATAAACGACCAACACGAAATTTCTGATCGCTAAAATTTCCGTTCATATTGCAGACAAAGCCTTATAATATTTCCTTTTGACAGTATACTTATATGTACCTACTTTCCTCAAATAAGTATGGACCAAGCGTCTGTTTAGAACTGGTATAATAGTATGGACGAACCTTAGTTTAGAACTGGTAGTCCTAAAATTATAGGTAATAGTATGGACGAACCTTAGTTTAGAACTGATAGTCCTTAAATTATAGGTAATAGTATGGACGAACCTTAGTTTAGAACTGGTAGTCCTAAAATGATAGGTAATAGTATGGACGAAGCTTAGTGTAGATCTCGGGCACGTAACCAGTTTCTTGATATACGTGGCAACATGGTAATGGTTACAAAATACAAAGCAAACTTGGCACAGAGTATTAAAATTATTATGTAATCCGTTTTGTATCAAACTTCTTGAAAGGAAGAGAGGCAAAAAATCTGGTGTGAACACCACACGACTTTCCTTATCCTGTTAAATTATGCGTAGCTGAAAATTGTCCATGTGATTTGCAGACGACCGTCTCATTGCGAGGTTCATCCGGGGATGCAAACACAACATGGAGGTCTCTAAGAAGAAGCTGGACACTTACTTCTCTATCCGAAACTCACAACCTGAGTTCTTCCTGCATAGAGATCCTCACTCCAAAGAAGTGCAAACTGTCCTGGACACCACGTAAGTAAAACATTCTTTTTTTTCAAGAGGCATGACAGAGGGAACTGTAACTGCTATGGTCTAATCGTCCCGAAATCGAAGAGAGAAGGAAGACAGGATAGGAGGAAAGCCAGCCGTTCCGAGAACGAACATTATCCCATCAGGATAAAATCAAAAGCTACTAATAGCTTTAGGTACATTTAAAATTCTACACTATCTACAGACCTGGGATACCTATACCTATACTATTTGTATTAGTTCCTGAAAAAGCTTCAGGTATCCTTATCGCCTCCATAGGTAAGAAAGTAACACAGTTTATACGAGTACAGCCCAAGATATTCCGACACTTTGAATGAGATGTCGTTTTCTTCCTTGGAAAAAAAGCATTACCTTCTTTTAAAGTTAGCAAAATAATAAACTGCCAGTTATATCTTCCCCGGAACTCCACTCCCTATGCAGAACATTTCCACTCCCTATCACGAACACCCCCATTCTTCTCCACATCCAGGCGTCTCCCAATGTTATTACCTACGCCATGACAATAACAAGGCAGACGCACTAAGAACTGAGCTAACTAGGCTGGCAAAATAAAACATTCTAAGCGGGAAAAATACGATGCTCGTAAATCATAATATTATCTGGCAAAAAACAAACACCAGAACCTCTAACTATTTGGCTTCAATTACATGGTTTTCCGGCAAAAACGAGAGGCGTTGACATCTAAAAAGCATTTAACTTTACGAGCCCGATTGTACAATTAAACAGGGGGTGATGCGAGAAGAGAAGGTTTTTGAGATATAAAGTTTGTAAAAGTTTTTGAATTTAGATCCCTTCCTCGTCCCCTTATTGCGGGGGAAACTCCCCCCCACGACCAGACAAGTGGGGTACATCAGGGGGATGCTCTCGCGCCCTCATCCTTCTCGGATGTCGAGTATCTTTTGATCTTCGTGATGCGCCTTTGTTTAAACTTTGCTTTCGGAGAAAAAGCTCAGGACCCTCGTACCCTTATTGCGGGGGAAACTCCCCCCCCACGACCAGACAAGTGGGGTACATCAGGGGGATGCTCTCCCGCCCTCATCCTTCTCGGATGTCGAGTATCTTTTGATCTTCGTGATGCGCCTTTGTTTAAACTTTGCTTTCGGAGAAAAAGCTCAGGAAGAAGTTCTCTATTTTGTACATTGAATGTCTGGGATAGCGAACTAAAGTAGGTTAGTAACTTTCATTTCGTACTTGGTAACTGAGAACGGGTATTATGATACAAAGTCTGTTGTACGCTCCAGTTCTCTCCAATACTAATAGAAAGGATGGGCTTTGTAGAATTTCTGGTGAATCAAAGATGCTGTTTTTCAAAATATTTTCATAAGCTATATTGTTTGGTCTTTACAGAGTGCGATTTCAGGTATTATGATTATGATACAAAGTCTGTTGTACGCTCCAGTTCTCTCCAATACTAATAAAAAGGATGGACTTTGTAGAATTTCTGGTGAATCAAAGATGCTGTTTTTCAAAATATTTTCATAAGCTATATTGTTTGGTCTTTACAGAGTGCGATTTCAACTTTTGGTTACCTACAAGGTACAAGTGTAAAAGACCTTAAGACCATCCTTTTCAACTTTGTAGAATTTCTGGTGAATCAAAGATGCTGTTTTTCATAATATTTTCATAAGCTACATATATTGTTTGGTCTTTACAGAGTGCGATTTCAACTTTTGGTTACCTACAAGGTACAAGTGTAAAAGACCTTAAGACCACCCTTTTCATGGGGGAAATTAAACTTGGATCCATTTCTCAAAGTCTTTTTAGTTGTTTTTTTTTTTAAAGTATTCTTACAAAAAGTTTATTTAAATATGTTACCGAAAATTCAGAACATCAAGATCTACAAAACTCAAGTCAAGTCAAAACATCTACAAAACAGTCTCGATATGGCCGGGCCAGCTCAACTCAACTGCTCAACTCTCGAAATGACCTGAGATTCCACTCCAGCACTGACCCTATACCGGTTTGGTGAAGTCCAATCTGTTCAATGGTCTCCAATCCTACCAGACCTAAAACCCGGCACCAGAAGGTTCAATGATCTCAGCAAGAAAGTCCAGTCATCACTCAAAACTCAAGTCAAGACAAAACATCTACAAAACAGTCTCGATATGGCCGGGCCAGTTCAACTCAACTCTCGAAATGACCTGAGATTCCACTCCAGCACTGACCCTATACCGGTTTGGTGAAGTCTAATCTGTTCAATGGTCTCCAATCCTACCAGACCTAAAACCCGGCACCAGAAGGTTCAATGATCTCAGCAAGAAAGTCCAGTCATCACTTTATTTCACTTCCTCTATTGAGCAATCGAGCCAAGCACTCTCATTTCTCTTTCTCCTACAATATTGAGCGATAAGCATTCTTTTTTTCGAGACTTTACGTAACTCCGAATGTACCTTTCTTAAGCCCAGTCCATACGATATATCTCTCAACAAGACTTTATATAACTTCGAATGTACCTTTCTTAAGCCCAGTCCATACGATATGTCTCTCAACTTGATCTCCCAATGTTCTAACTCTAACTTGGTCTTTTGACAGATACCTAGTAGGTGTAAGCGATATTTGTGCAAATTTCACTCATTTGGGCCCGAATTTTGCGAAAATATCGCGTACACAAGCTACGATAGATATGTCTCTCAACTTGGTCTCCCAAACTCGTCTTTAGACAAATCATTGCGGATGTACTTACGTGATATTTGCGCAAATTTCAATCGTTTGGACCTGAATTTTGATCAAATATCGCGTATAGACAAGCGACAATCTGTCGAAAAACCAGGCTGGAAAACCAAGTAAACCAAGTTTGAAGCCATGTCGTACGTAGCTTGTGTACCGGGCTTTATACATACTTTTTTTCAATAGTTACATTAATATCATATGAGATTATGTGGATCAGTTTTTATGTTCTTTTTCGTGTTTGTGAGAACCGGTTAATCAGATTTTTTAATTAAAAATAAATCTGGAACGACGGTATTTTTTATTACCTATCAAAAATCATCAGTTACCTCAAGGTTTTTGGTTCATAATCCGAGATCCGAGTTAGGTTCACTGATTCTGTTGGTTCCATTAAATTTCCAACAGAATTTAGACATGGGTTGAATGGTTGAGAAACAGGGCATGGTAAAAGGGATGTAGCAGGCCAGAAGGGATGTAACAGGGAGTAAAGGATGTGTAGAATAGAATAGAATATACCTTGTTTATCCTGCTGGGATAGGACTGAAAGGTTCCTTTTCCCCCGCAGTCTAAACAAGGTCTTATATATTTGATACATTATGGGGGGTATGATACATTATGGGTGGTATAGAAGGGAAAGATACAAGAGAAGTTGGAGGAAGTAAGAGGACAAGTTGCTCTCGGAGGAAAAAATATTAAATACTGGTTGACTTGAGATGTAGAAGGGAAAGATACAAGAGGAGGAAGTAAGAGGACAAGTTGCTCTCGGAGGAAAAAATATTAAATACTGGTTGACTTGAGAGTGCTCAGGAGAAAAAATAAGATGACATTCCAATTTGTATCAAAAGTAAAATAATTTCCCTTCAACCTCCTTTTCTCCACTTTTCCTCGCAGTTTCCTCAATTCCTTGTAACCATAACCTATCTACCTACACATGACTTTAGTATGTACCTACTTCGTACTAAGTAAGGGGTTCTTAACTTTTTTGAAGTGGCGGACCCCTCAAATCAATTCCAAGTCTTTGTGCAGTTTCCTCAATTCCTTGTAACCATAACCTATCTACCTACACACGACTTTAGTATGTACCTACTTCGTACTAAGTAAGGGGTTCTTAACTTTTTTGAAGTGGCGGACCCCTCAAATCAATTCCAAGTCTTTGAGGACTACTGCACTATGTAAGTAGCTATGAGCGCTTGAATGTGGTAGTAGATGTAGGCAGGTAGCTCTGTTGCACGGCTATGTTTGTTATACAAACTTTGTATACGGGGTGTTTCCAAAGTCTTGCGACATACACATGACTTTAGTATGTACCTACTTCGTATTAGGTAAGGGGTTCTTAACTTTTTTGAAGTGGCGGACCACTCAAATCAATTCCAAGTCTTTGAGGACTACTGTACTATGTAAGTAGCTATGAGCGCTTGAATTTGGTAGTAGATGTAGGCAGGTAGCTCTGTTGCACGGCTATGTTTGTTATACAAACTTTGTATACGGGGTGTTTCCAAAGTCTTGCGACAAACTATCAGGGAAGTGTTTGTAGGACTGATTTAGGGATATTGCACTCTATGAGGCCATGTCCGGATATGCATCCCTGGGTCCGCGGACCATAGTTTAAGAACCACTGTACTAGGTGGTAGGTAGCTATGTACCTGTGTATGTTTATGTAGATACTAGGTACTATGTTCTATGTTACGGTTACTGTGTTGTAATCTAACATGTTTTGTGTTCTTGTTTCAAGATCCCTAAAGGTACACGAGGCAGAGAACTGTAAAATCATGGTGTATCGCCAGGAATACACGTGGCAGCGAAGGTGTTAAAGATAGTATGTAATATCTTCTATCCGTTTTGGTAATATGTTCTATGTATGTTACAATACAGTTCCAGTGTTGTAATATAACATGTTTTGTGTTCTTGTCTCAAGAGTAGCCAATCTGGCAACGTGTCAAGTACATGCGGTGGTGGTGCTACAAACTTCAGGGGAGTGTTTCTCGGACTGATTTATCGATATTCGACTCTATGAACCCATTTCTGGATATGCATCCCTGGGTCCGCGGACCATAGTTTAAGAACCACTGTACTAGGTGGTAGGTAGCTATGTACCTATGTATGTTTATGTAGATAGTAGCTACATACCATGTTCTATGTTACGGTTACTGTGTTGTAATCTAACATGTTTTGTGTTCTTGTTTCAAGATCCCTAAAGCTACACGAGGCACCGAGGCAGAGAACTGTAAAATCATGGTGTATCGCCAGGTCGATATTCGACTCTATGAACCCATTTCTGGATATATGCATCCCTGGGTCCGCGGACCATAGTTTAAGAACCACTGTACTAGGTGGTAGGTAGCTATGTATGTATGTTTATGTAGATAGTATAGGTACTATGTTCTATGTTACGGTTACAGTGTTGTAATCTATAACATGTTTTGTGTTCTTGTTTCAAGATCCCTAAAGCTACACGAGGCACCGAGGCAGAGAACTGTAAAATCATGGTGTATCGCCAGGAATACACGTGGCAGCGAAGGTGTTAAAGATAGTAATATGTTCTATACGTTTTGGTAATAATATGTTCTATGTAGGTATGTTATAGTGTTGTAATCTAACATGTTTTGTGTTCTTGTCTCAAGAGTAGCCAATCTGGCAACGTGTCAAGTACATGCGGTGGTGCCACATCAAGTCACCTGGAAACCGAGATGCAGTCTCATTTATTCTCTGCTCCTATCTTTGGGTTTCTATCTTATTATTAATCTTCTTCTTCTTCTTCTTCTTCTTCTTCTTCTTCTTCTTCTTCTTCTTCTTCTTTTTCTTCTTTTTTATTTATACGTTTGCACCTACCTACATCCTGGAACCTTTGAACAGTATTCAAAGAAGAATAATAAAATACCTGTTTGTACATAATAGTAATAATAATAGCGAGGAGACCCAGCAGTTGAAATTCCTGAAACCTATACAGTTGGCGAAGTTGATAACGATCACTCAACACTATCAAAATCCGGTGTACAGGAAAAAAAGAGAGGCAACATACCAACTAAGACGGCAGCAGGAATTTGAAAGCTGTCCTGCATATACAAAATATGGCGAACGATTACTGTCCTACACAGTACCAAAATTATTAAACCGATACCAAGCAGAAATTGATCAAGAGGAACATCCAAAATCTGTCAAGACAAAACTAAAAAGAATAATAATTGAAGAAGAACTTTAGAAAAGAAGAAGAAGGAAAAATCCAAAATGCTTACCTAAGTACCTACAGAACAACGTATACCTAAAAATCAACGAGCAATAATAAGAACACAAGAAGAGGAAAAACCATCTCCAAAGAAGTTGTTTTATTAGCTTAGGAGATGTATTATGTTTATTATTAATTGTAAAAATAAAATGTTACCATGTTTCAATTCAATTCAATTCAA
>NW_007377640.1:123098-124208 GCF_000475195.1 Diaphorina citri
TTCTGAAATTCCTCCCGCGCTAACTGCTTGAGCCACTGAGGTTGGTTCATTTTGTTATTTCATAAAACTTATAAATAGGTAACCTACTTACTTGAATATATAAAAAAAAAAATCTCAAAGTTTCAAATTCTCGTTTTGTTATTCCATAAAACCCATAGGTAAAAATAATATACCGAGGAGTTGGGTAAGGTAGGGGGGGCGTGAAAAAATGAGAATATGCCCAAAGGGGGCGCCATGCAAAAAAGTTTGAGAACCACTGGTCTAGCCCCTTCATTCACCGTTTCAAACTAATCAAATTGTCTGCGGTCATTAACTCGTTTAAATGCTGATAATTGATACCTACCACTAATCTGGCATAAACCGCGTAGGTCGTGGCTTACCTGGGTATAAGTGGAACGAAATCTAAATTCACCATACCCCCTCAAACTCATACTTCAACTTTGCCCATTTAGTGATAAGTTGATAAGCCTCGTTGTTCTTTTTTTCTTCTTCTTCTTCTTTTTCTTTTTGATAACCCAGGGTTACCTTGACTACATTAGGTATACTTTGAGTTTCTATTTTTAGTTCCTAATTTTCTATTAAATAGAAATTTTCTAATTTTTCCAATCACCAGTAGGGCCTGTGGTCTGCTACGTGGTCTATTATTAAAAGAGCTGGTCTTAAATAAAAAAAAAAAAAAAAAAAAACAGGGGAACCCCCCTTCTTTTTCTTCTCCTCATCTCTTTTAATCTCCTCTCCTTCCCTCTCCCTTTCTCTCCCAACTCTTCCTATCTCTCCTTCTCTTTCTTTTATCCCTGGTGTCCCAATCTCTTTTCTTCCTCTTTCCCCTTCTCTCTTTCCCCCTTTCCTTCTCTCTCTCTCTTCCTCTTTCTCTCTCTCTCTCTCCTTCACATCCTTGGTTTACAAACCAAAGCTTATTTTCCCTCTATACGTTCAATTACAGCTTTTTAATTCCATTTTTCCAAGGGGAAAAAAACTCCCACACTTGTGCTTAACATTTTCCATGCGACTTTTGATGGGATTTTATTTTTTTTTATTTTCTTTTTCTTTCCGTTTCTCTCTCTCTCTCTCTCTCTCTCTCCTCTTCTTTCCCTTCTTTCTCTTCTCTTT
>NW_007377640.1:124759-152724 GCF_000475195.1 Diaphorina citri
TTTAAAAAAAAAAAAAAAAAAAAAAAAAAAAAAAAAAAAAAAAAAAAATGAGGTAGGTACTGATTTTCTCTAACCACTATCGAATAAACTACGGGCTAAAAAATTCCCGGAGGGACGGGCCCAGCTTGTTCTCCCCCTGTCCCTCTTAGTTTTCCCCTCTTGTATATGTCTCTTTCTCTCCCTTTGTTCCTTTCTCAATATGTTTGTCCGCAAAGTCTTCATCCTTTCTTTCTCTCTCTCTCAATTTCACTGTCCCCAGAGTCTTAATCTTCTGCCCTCTCTCCCTTTCTCTCACACTCTTTCGCTGTTCCTTCTTCCTCTTTTTCACTTCCTTTTTCTACTTCTTCTTCTTCCTCTTTCCCTCATCTTCCATGTCTCCAATCTGTTTCCATATTTACCCCTATTGCTCTCTTTCTTTTGCTCCCCTTCTTTTTCTTCTCCTCATCTCTTTTAATCTCCTCTCCTTCCCTCTCCCTTTCTCTCCCAACTCTTCCTATCTCTCCTTCTCTTTCTTTTATCCCTGGTGTCCCAATCTCTTTTCTTCCTCTTTCCCCCTTTCCTTCTCTCTCCCTTCCTCTTTCTCTCTCTCTCTCTCTGCTTCACATCCTTGGTTTACAAACCAAAGCTTATTTTCCCTCTATAAGTCTATATACGTTCAATTACAGCTTTTTAATTCCATTTTTCCAAGGGGAAAAAAATTCTCACACTAGTGCTTAACATTTTCCATGCGACTTTTGATGATGAGATTTTTTTTCTTTTTATTTTCTTTTTCTTTCCATCTCTCTCTCTGTCTCTCTCTTTCTCTCTCTCTCTTTCTCTCTCTCTCTTTCTCATGTTTTCTTTAAATAAATAAAATAGATCTAAAAAGGTTGCAGTGATGAGTTTCCTTGGTAATGTTTTCTATTTTTAGTCATGATGACTACTTGATTTTTTTTTTGCCTGAAAGGGTCTACTTTGTACCCAAGTGCTAGGTCGCGGATTCGATTCCCGATCAGGGTTTGATCAGACAAGGTTTGTTCTAGGAACGGCTGGTTTTCTCCTATCTTGTCTTTCTTCTCTCTTCGATTTCGGGACGATAAGACCATAGCAGTTACAGTTCCCTCTGTCAATGTGTCAATCATATGTATTGGTAACTTAACTCACAGCACACTGAGCACTGAGTAATCTGAGTATACTTCCTTCTCTCTTCAATTTCGGGACGATAAGACCTCAATAATTACGTTTCCCTGTGTCAACCCTATTAAAAAAAAAGTGGATTAGTAACTTAAGTCAATTGACTCACACTGAGTATAAACAGTGCCTGAAACTCAACGTCACAAACATGACTGTGTTATCAGTAGCTGATAAGGCGATAAGCCCTTATCAGTAAAAACCTCTGTAAATAGAGAGATTGGGTATTTCAACGGGTAGGTACTCAATTATTTCAGTAACATTTAATTTCCTTGAATACAAATTAATAAGTATGTACGAGTATAAGTAGATAATGGTAAGTGGAGCGTATTTTCGATGAACTTTTCTCAACAGAAAGAAGAAAAAGAAGAAGAACTGCAACTTTTTACTTTCTTTTACCTAATATAGGAAGAAAAATGCGGCTGAAATTTTCGATGGTTAGCTGCTGGTATGTATTGGTAACTTAACTCACAGCACACTGAGTAATCTGAGTATACTTCCTTCTCTCTTCAATTTCGGGACGATAAGACTTCAATTACGTTTCCCTGTGTAAACCTTATTAAAAAAAAAGGTGGATGAGTGACTGAAGTCAATTGACTCACACTGAGTATAAATAATAGTGCCTGAAACTCAACGTCACATGACTGTGTTATCAGTAGCTGATAAGGTGATAAGCCCTTATCAGTAAAAACCTCTGTAAATAGAGAGATTGGGTATTTCAACGGGTACTCAATTATTTCAGTAACAATTAATTTCCTTGAATACAAATTAATAATGGTGAGTCGAGCGTATTTTCAATGAACTTTTCTCAACAAAAAAAGAAGAAGAAGAACTGCAACTTTTTACTTTCTTTTACCTAATATAGGAAGAAAAATGCGGCTGAAATTTTCGATGGTTAGCTGCTGGTATTCGAACCACAGTTCCCTCGATTATAAATCCAAAAATAGGAACTTGTTCAGAAGTCACGTCAATGGAAAATTGCATATATAAAAAAAGTAAAAAAAAGGATCTGTCACAAATGAGCAGTGACCAGCTAACCAGTGTTATTATAGGGTCAGTTTAAACGGTTAGACACAAAAAGGAGCTTTGTTTTTCTTTGCCGTCGCTTCTACATAATTAACAAGCTTTGTTTTTCTTTGCCGTCGCTTCTAAATAGGTAATTAACCAAAAATGAAAATATAAAAAAGTTCACTCACCTAGAATCGAACTTGGTACCGTCGGCCAGCGTACCGGTGTAGTGCATGGTCAGACTTTCTCCCTGTTTGCTCTGGGCCTCACATCCATCTGGCTTGAACACGTATTCAATCTTCAGTCCATTGGGCAACTCTTTGACTTTGCCGTCAGCAAAAACGCTTTCGGCCAAACATAGCACAAGGGCTATCAGAGCCGCTCTTTGACTTTGCCGTCAGCAAAAACGCTTTCGGCCAAACATAGCACAAGGGCTATCAGAGCCAGTCCGTAACTCGTGCTTAACCAAACGTTCATTTTGGGAAAAATTCTCAGAAAGTGTCTCTAGGAACTAGGAAGGAACAAAATTATGGAAAAAAGTTCCTGTTTCCTATACCGGCGGGTAGGAAAAACGGTATAATTCGACGTTGTAAAGAGTTTACTTTGGCTGAAATTGGAAAAAAGGTGCATGAGTTTTGTTGGTTGAGAAATATTGAGGATGATGGTTTTGAGAAAATCCTGGGCAGCTCTTGCACCTTACCTACCTAACTGACCAACTATAGATAAAGCTGTGTGCAACACATAGTCGACCGGCCGTCGCGAAGGTCGATCGACAACGATCGATGTCGACTGAACCGTCCGCCTCGATAACATAACAACTGAGATTCACCTCGTCGATCAACGGTCGCGCCGGTCGACTATCTTTGGACACACCTGAATGTATTTCGCGTTTAGAACTGATAGTCCTAAAATTATAGGTAATAGTATGGACGAAGCTTAGTTTGGAACTGATAGTCCTAAAATTATAGGTAATAGTATGGACGAAGCTTAGTTTAGAACTGGTAGTCCTAAAATTATAGGTAATAGTATGGACGAAGCTTAGTTTAGAACTGGTAGTCCTAAAATTATGGGTAATAGTATGGACGAAGCTTAGTTTAGAACTGGTAGTCCTAAAATTATGGGTAATAGTATGGACGAAGCTTAGTTTAGAACTGGTAGTCCTAAAATGATAGGTAATAGTATGGACGAAGCTTAGTTTAGAATTGGTAGTCCTAAAATGATAGGTAATAGTATGGACGAAGCTTAGTTTAGAACTGGTAGTCCTAAAATTATAGGTAATAGTATGGACGAAGCTTAGTAACCTCCGTCACTAAACCTTAGCAGCTCTCTACAACGTGAAGATAATCTCTTGAAAAATCTTATTGTGCTAAGGACAGAAGGACTACCAAATAGGTTGGTAAAGTAATGAAGGAGTATTTGGGTAGTTGGTAATTTGGTATTTAACTCTTGTTATTTCTTTCCTTCTGGAAAATGGACGGACATTGGAAAGGACATTCTTCTGGACAAGAGAATTCCCTGGATAAAATTCTCATACCAAACCAGAAGTAATGAAGGAGTATTTGCAGGGTAATTGGTAATTTGGTATTTAACTCTTGTTATATCTTTCCTTCTGGAAAATGGACGGACATTGGAAAGGACATTCTTCTGGACAAGAGAATTCCCTGGATAAAATTCTCATACCAAACCAGGGCGTCACCCAATTGTGGGACACAAATTGACCACTAAACTTTGAGAACAAAGAGTCATTCTTATAATTTTGCTCTCACAAAAATGTGTCGAATACCTACTGTTGAATACGTACAAAAACGTGTGAAACCAGGGCCTTATCCAGGATTTTGTCAAGGGGTGGGATCCGAGAGTCCAAACAGTAAATAGGCTGGCTTTAGGTCTTATCCAGGATTTTGTCAACGGGTGGGGTCCGAGAGTCCAAACAGTAAATAGGCTGGCCTTAGGTTCAACATATTAAGATTAGTGGTTCTAGATTTCTAGAGGCTATAGCTCCTCCATAAGAAACATTGAAGCTTAACACTATCAAGGCTGAATTTGATACCTTGTTTGGTAGGAACAGGAAATTATCACACATCTACAATCACATCTAATTCCAACATCAGTGGTCCGAGAGTCCAAACAGTAAATAGGCTGGCTTTAGGTTCAACATATTAAGATTAGTGGTTCTAGATTTCTAGAAGCTATAGCTCCTCCATAAGAAACATTGAAGCTCAACACTATCAAGGCTGAATTTGATACCTTGTTTGGTAGGAACAGGAAATTATCACACATCTACAATCACATCTAATTCCAACATCAGTTTGGAAGGCTTGTTGGTACCTAACCTAATTAGCTAATTACTATTTTTAGGTAATTAGTGACTGAGGAAAATACCATAGTAAATTTATAGCCTATTATAGGAAGATAGGTATGTTTTAGTATTTTGAACCATTTTAAATGTCTTTTTTTCACGCTATATCCAAACCTAGACGAAAAAGCTGGTTAGGTTAGTGTATTATTATTATTATCCCTTTTTAAGTATCATTCTTGATTTCTTGATTCTTGGCTCGGACCCTAATCTATCAATAGCCCTACAATCTAATAATCCATACAGGTTAGCCAGAACTTTCATTTAGATTATAGAGGTAGGTACTTAATATTCAGTACTTATAAGTAATAACAGGTACCTTAGCTACATAAAATTACTATTGCTTGTTGGAGTTTAGAAAGTAGGTGTAGGTACCTACTGAGTATTAGGCTATTAGGGCTAAGGCTGAAGTTGCCGGCATGATGTGACGTGGCATTAACCCATTAGCGCCTGAATTATTTTCTCCCTTTGATTTTTATTTTGAAAATATTGTACCAAATACATGAGACCTTGCTTAGACTGCGGGAGTAAAGGGACTTTTCAGTCTCATTAGGTAGACCTGATCAGGCGTCGTCAGGTCTACCTGATAGTGAGTGGCTGTCCTTAACGTAGTGGAAAGCATGACACAGGTATTATACCCCCTGAATGCCCAGAAACAACATTTCTGGGTTCCTTCCATGCTCTATGTAGGGTCTATATTTTTGGTTGTATTGTAATTTCTTTTAGCCGTGTGTAAAATCGTCCCCTGGTCTCAATAATAGGGCTGTTTTACCTAGGTATAATTATTCGATAGGGGGGAGTCGCCAATATCGGCACACGTTACACTGAAGTGGCCACCAGAAGGGGGTCTCCTCTACAAAAGGCTACAACAAGTCCTCTGCCACTTACTTTTGTTCTCTCCCCTCCTCCCGCTAAGAGAATTTTCAAACCACTTTGCGGCTGAAAAGCTCCCCTGTGTTCAGGGGTAGGGAGTATGTTGAAAATATGTATTTTCAATTTATTTCCTACCAATATCATTTCTACAGTAGGTTATTGATGTTGTCTTGAGTATTGAGGCAATTTTCTAAGATCAAATTAGTTTTGGACCTTTCAGAAGCTCTTTTTCTTTCTACGAAGTAGGTTCTTTGACCTAATAGTAGGCCCTGACGGTCCTGGAGTATGATCATTATCAGGTTATTCACTAGTCTTATCTTAAAAATGTTCTATGCTTTGTGTGCTGATATAGTTAGTACAATTTGAATTTTAAAAGGGGGAAAAACGTTTACCTATGTATGAATGTGCTTACTATTACTACCTATACATTTGTACTGCCCTTGCTTCAATGACATCACGGCACTTGAGTATAATGCCCACCACTCATTGACAGACCCAGATCTGTCAGACCGTCTGAAGTGTGAGTGGCGGAAAAATCTTGAGACCTAGGTCTTTCAGATGGTCTGAGCTTGGCTGGCATAATACCCATCCCACTTGACAGACTTTTACCATCAACCTATACCTATGTACTTTCATTACCGAAACAACTTGATCATATAAGTACAATGAATTACAATGATTTTAATATTACTCTAATATACGGGTGGGCTTAGACTGGGGTTGGGGGGGGGATCTAATCAACGGCCCCATCTGTTGCCATGCAGGATGATCGAGTGGTTCCCTGCTCGTGGTTGCTTAACCCGAGTGCGCACGGATAAAAGAGATACAACACTTGTAACAGTTTGTTGATTCTGTGACTCATGAAAAATCTTGAAAAAATTCATCTGCCCATTTCAGGAGAAAATGTTCCGTTCTATTTATCTGCGAGATTAGGAAAAAAACGCTTGCATACTTTGTTAGGTAGGTACTTGTAAAAATTAATTGATATCTGCTTAATTACATATAAGACATGTTATATATATGGTTGCATGATGAGAGTAAGATGAGTTGATAAGTTAACAATGGCAAGAAAATTCTATATTTTTTTAAGGATATCTACCTATTCCTTTTTTTCTGGCCATCTCTTGCAGAGGGTTAACTTTTAGTGTGGAGTAGCTTTTAAATTTCATGCTAGTTTTCACCTTTTCAAAAGTAATTTTTCCGAGAAAGGAAAGAAAAGAGATTTCCCAATACCCACTTGAAAATCGAGCTTTTCAGGGAATCAGGGCCAGAATCCCAAAATACAGGGGCTAGGGTTCTGGCCATCTCTTGCAGAGGGTTAACTTTTAGTGTGGAGTAGCTTTTAAATTTCATGCTAGTTTTCACCTTTTCAAAAGTAATTTTTCCGAGAGAGGAAAGAAAAGAGATTTCCCAATACCCACTTGAAAATCGAGCTTTTCAGGGAATCAGGGCCAGAATCCCAAAATACAGGGGCTAGGGGGCCTCAGTGTCTTTTTCCTTCCCTTCTCGTCTCCAGTGTCAGATTTTCTCACAGGTCCCTGCGAAATCCTGCGTTAATCCTGTGGGAATTCGTTCACCTTCTCCCTCCTGTAATTTCTTCCCCCTTTTCTCTGGGGGAGAACGTCTGTGTTTCTCCCTCGGTGCGTTTTTTCCCCGTACGGTTTGAGTATTTAGGTTTATAGAGTATAGGTACAGAGAAAAGAACTTTCAATATCCCCTACTATTTTTAGTCCGTCCTTCCTTTATTATTACAATAGTAATAAAAAGTTATAAGGGACGGACTATTGTATTCGCTTCGGTGTCTGTCACTCGCTCGGTCGGTCGGTCGCGTTTTTTTCCCGTACGGTTTGAGTATTTAGGTTTATAGAGAAGGTACAGAGAAAAGAACTTTTAATATCCCCTACTATTTTTACTTTTTAGTCCGTCCTTCCTTTATTAAATTACAATAGTAATAATAAAAGGTATAAGGGACGGACTATTGTATTCGCTTCGGTGTCTGTCTGTGTGTCTGTTCCGATAGAAGGACTTATCCAAACCTGGTCGACCTATATATCAAATTAAAGATCTTTTTACCAGGAACACGAAAATGGTGGCGCAAATTTTGTCCAGAAAACCATAAAGCCAAAAAAACTGGTTTTTGGGGATTTTTTTCACATTTTCTCACACAAATGAGCTCTGATCTTTGCAGGCTTTTGAATCTTCTTTCCTTTTTTTCCCTTTCCTATTTTTAGCCCGTCCTTCCTTTATTAAATTACAATAGTAATAATAAAAGCTATAGTGGACGGACTATTGTATTCGCTTCGGTGTCGTCCGTGTGTGTGTCTGTCTGTCTGACCCCATAGAAGGACTTATCCAAACCTTAATCGACCTATATATCAAATTAAAGGTCTTTTTACCAGGAACACGAAAGTGGTGGTGCAAATTTTGTCCAGAAAACCATAAAGCCAAAAAAACTGGTTTTTGGGGGATTTTTTTCACATTTTCTCACACAAATGAGCTCTGATCTCGAAATTTGTCGCGACGACCTATAAACTCGAGGTAGGTACATAGGTACTGATTTTCTCTAATCACGATCGAATAAACTACGGGCTAAAAAATTCCCGGAGGGACGGGCCCAGCCCAGCTTGTTCTCCCCCTGTCCCTCTTAGTTTTCCCCTCTTGTATATGTCTCTTTCCCTCGCTTTGTTCCTTTCTTAATAATTATGTTTGTCCGCAAAGTCTTCATCCTTTCTTCTATCGCTTTCTCTCTCTCTCTCTCTCTCTCTCTCTCTCCCATTCTCTCTCTCTCTCTCTCTCTCAATTTCACTGTCCCCAGAGTCCTAATCTTCTGCTCTCTCTTCCCTCTCTCTCGCACTCTTTCGCTGTTCCTTCTTCCTCTTTTTCACTTCCTTTTTCTACTTCTTCTTCTTCCTCTTTCCCTCATCTTCCATGTCTCCAATCTGTTTCCATATTTACCCCTATTGCTCTCTTTCTTTTGCTCCCCTTTTAAGTGTCATTCTTGATTTCTTGATTCTTGGCTCGGACCCTAATCTATCAATAGCCCTACAATCTAATAATCCATACAGGATAGCCAGAACTTTCATTTAGATTATAGAGGTAGGTACTTAATATTCAGCGCTTATAAGTAATAACAGGTACCTTGGCTACATAAAATTACTATTGCTTGTTAGAATTTAGAAAGTAGGTGTAGGTACCTACTGAGTATTAGGGCTAAGGCTGAAGTTGCCGGCATGATGTGACGTGGCATTAACCCATTAGCGCCTGAATTATTTTCTCCCTTTGATTTTTATTTCTTTTATCCCTGGTGTCCCAATCTCTTTTCTTCCTCTTTCCCCTTCTCTCTTTCCCCCTTTCCTTCTCTCTCTCTCTTCCTCTTTCTCTCTCTCTCTCTCCTTCACATCCTTGGTTTACAAACCAAAGCTTATTTTCCCTCTATACGTTCAATTACAGCTTTTTAATTCCATTTTTCCAAGAGGAAAAAAAAAACTCTCACACTTGTGCTTTCCATGCGACTTTTGATGGGATTTTATTTTTTTTATTTTCTTTTTCTTTCCGTCTCTCTCTCTCTCTCTCTCTCTCTCTCTCTCTCTCTCTCTCTCTCTCTCTCTCTTGAGCTACGCCGAGCAAGGCCAATAAATGGATGGGTGACTTAAAGGAATAAAGGGAGAACGGGCTCTAGTCTTGATTTTAATCAGCAAAAACCAAGACAAGTACGAGTGTTGCCACATGGCAATGGGTTAAGATTGTAGTAATGAATGTATGACTAATATTAGAATAGTTTTAGAATTTCAACAGGTTTTCGGTGTTACTAAGGTACCTATAAGCAGGTAATTTTATCGCCATTTTCAATTGAATTTCACAATAAAAATCGTAAAACATGAAGGTTTTCAACATATCGCTGAACAATTAAGCAAGGTTCTATGAAAAACCAAACATTAATTACCAGAAAATATTGACTTGATAACTTGAAATCGCACCCACATGTAAGCAGTTAATACTTAACTCTTGGATACATACATAGCTACGTAGGGACTTGTAAAATATGTACCTACTTATGTCTTGAGGGCATTGATCTTGGGGACAAATTACTTACGTATACACTTAATACAGTTTACAGTTGTAGCTGTAGCTCTACAATGCATTTGGGAAAAGGTTCCATGAAAACCAAACATTAGTTGCCAGAAATTGACTTAATAACTTGAAATCGCACCCACATGTAAGCAGTTAATACTTAAATACTTAACTCTTGGATACATGCATACATAGCTACGTAGGAACTTGTAAAATATGTACCTACTTATGTCTTCAGGGCATTGATCTTGGGGACAAATTACTTACGTATACACTTAATACAGTTTACAGTTGTAGCTGTAGCTCTACAATGCATTTGGGAAATAATTACTCAATAAATTTACTATTATTATTTGTAGAGGGTCTAGGTTGTTTTTAAATGATGAATTTAAAGAATTTCTTAATTACCTATTGTTTAGGCCTTTAGTCTACAGCAACTACCTGTAGGTATTATTTATAGGAAGTACAGTGCTTTATTTTTAGACTGTTGAAGTAGGACATCAAATTTAATGAGGGCGTTTCTTAGACAAATCAAAGGAGAATGAACATTTGGTGAAAGTTGGGTTTGTTTTCATAAGTAGGTAGGCAGGTTCTCGGTAATTCAAGATGGTGATTCATAGGCCCTCTGAAAAATAAATTTATAGCAAGCCAAAAAATACTTTTGTAGTTAGGCACCTATTTTACGAGTACCTAAATCCTACAGTTTTGTTGGACTTGGTAGGTCATTTAACGGTTTATGGAATTTTCCATGCATGAAGTTAGGTAGGTAGGTAGGTACATCTTATTTCTTGTTATCCACTTCTTCTAGTAGGCATTAGGTAGGTATGCTTCCTTGTGCCTAGAATTTTCTCAGAACCATCCTTCTAAAAACTGGCATTGGATAAATAAATAATATAACCGATAATGCCACAGAAAACACGTCTATCCGTTATACCTAGAGCCAATTTTGTCCTAAATTATGTTACACCTATCAAGCAAATTCTATCCAGCGGCAAATATCAAAATGGAAAGAAAACAACGAAAAAAGAACTCAAATACAAAATATAGCCAAGACAAAAATAAATAAAATAAAAATAAAACAATTAAATTAAAAGATGAACCCAATAAACTCACTCAAAAAAGACACCGAAAAAAATTCGTGACGTGAAAATTAACTGTACCGCGAACGGTAAAAGTGAAGAGAGCGAAGTAAAGAACACTGTTCCTCAATACATTGCCGAGGTACGGACGAGAAAATACTGAACTGAACTGTAAAATAAAATAACGCTGATGTTGATGTGAATGGTAGACTTGACACTAACAATCAACAAACATTCAACGATGTTCCCCACTGAACTGTAAAATAAAATAACGCTGATGTTGATGTGAATGGTAGACTTGACACTAACAATCAACAAACATTCAACGATGTTCCCCAAGAAACTCACTTGATTCGGTGTTGGATTGTTGCTTGTGTTGGCTATTGGAGTTGAATTGCTGTTGGGTTTGTGTTGGCTGCTGGGTTTGTGTTGGCTGTTGGTTTGTGTTGGCTATAGATTAGGTCGAGGAGAGAGTTTCAAGTTCTTCTTGAAGACTACGTAGTCCGTTCGGGGTTCGTTCAGATATGGCTGGACGAAAATTACTGTGTTGTGGGTAGTGGTCAAGAAACTCACTTCGATTGTTACTGGGTTTGTGTTGGCTGTTGTGTTGGCTAGATTAGGTTGAGGAGAGAGTTTCAAGTTCTTCTTGAAGACTACGTAGTCCGTTTGGGGTTCGTTCAGATCTGTGTTGGCTCGATTAGGTCGAGGAGAGAGTTTCAAGTTCTTCTTGAAGACTACGTAGTCCGTTCGGGGTTCGTTCAGATATGGTTGGACGAAAATTACTGTGTAGTGGGTAGTGGTCAAGAAACTCACATTCGGAGTTGGATTTTTGCTGGGTTTGTGTTGGCTATTGGGTTTGTGTTATGCCGGGTTTGTGTTGGCTCGATTAGGTTGAGGAGAGAGTTTCAAGTTCTTCTTGAAGACTACGTAGTCCGTTCGGGGTTCGTTCAGATATGGTTGAATACGGGCCGTCTTCTGTAGGACTGCGTACGTGTCAGTTTAAGGTCAACGCACACTTATCCGTCATTGGTTTGTGTTGGCTAGATTAGGTTGAGGAGAGAGTTTCAAGTTCTTCTTGAAGACTACGTAGTCCGTTTGGGGTTCGTTCAGATATGGTTGAATACGGGCCGTCTTCTGTAGGACTGCGTACGTGTCAGTTTAAGGTCAACGCACAGTTTGTGTTGGCTGTTGGGTTTGTGTTGGCTCGATTAGGTCGAGGAGAGAGTTTCAAGTTCTTCTTGAAGACTATGTAGTCCGTTTGGGGTTCGTTCAGATATGGTTGAATACGGGCCGTCTTCTGTAGGACTGCGTACGTGTCAGTTTAAGGTCAACGCACACTTATCCGTCACGGATACGTTCCGTCACCTTACGTTTAGTTTGCTCCATATAACTTTGCTTCAGCTCGAAACGGAATGTATCTGTGTCTGTGTGTGCTGTCGTGCATTTGATCCAATGTAAAGTACTATGGAACAAGCCAGACGTAAAGTGACGGAACGTATCCGTGACGGTTAAGTGTGTGTGGACCTTTATTTGGTTCACCTGTCTCGGTGGTTTAGTGGTCAAGACACTAGCTTTTTAATCAGAAACAGTAGGGTGTGGGTTCAATCCCAGCCTAGGTACAAGTTAACGTCACTGTATAACTGTTTTAATGACGGGGATTCTACCATTTCACCCTCCATTTGAAGACAATCTGAGTTGGGCTCTGGAAAAGCCAGTAGCACCCTGTTTGCTCAGACCCAGATGGTCACCCACCCATATAACAACCATGCGTAACACTGATGCCTGATTTCTGTGATTCTTCGACCCCAAGGTTACTTTCACTTGAACGCACTCCTCTGGGCCGACCATTAAATAACGTTACATAAAAATACCTGAGGTAATACCTATATGTGACCATTTATCTATAAATAATATCTAGATGTATTGTACTATACATAGGTAATAGATATACGTAGGTATATCTACTACCTATTATAATATGATGTGATCATTTATCGATACATAATATCTTTTATGCTTTTATCTATACATAGAATATTCTATACGTACCATAGACCGAGGTGTCTACATCTACAACTGTGTTATCGTCTGCATAGAAGCTTAGGGAGCCTCTGCCTCTGGACTTCATGGTATAGGATCAATACTGTAGGCATACTTACACTTCACTCACCCATAACAAAAGGTATATTCATACATTATTAATTTATTATGTTAGGTAGGTACCCGTACCCACACAGCTGAATGATTGTGCCACCTTTTTCTTTCACCGGAAGTTTGAACTATTGTGCAAGTCCCAAAACATTACGATTTTTTGTAGGTACCTACTTTTTTTTCGTCTTACTTGCATAATGCATAGTGCAAGATTACAGATCTAAAAAAAAGTAACTTTTTTTGCAAGATGTTCATCTTTAAAAGTCGTAGTCGTGACGAACGATTTTAAGGTCCTTGGTTATAGAGAGGAAGAGATTTGGAGAAACAGAAAGTTACCGAAATGTGATATTTTAGTTAGGAAGAAGGAAGATACCTATTAGTCTGCTTTTTGTACCAATTTCTTCAGATTCTTTATCTACCATCTTGTTCTGTGCAAGTGTGTACCAATTTCTGCAGATATCATCTTACTCTTACTCTCTGTGTAACTACTATCTACCAAAATTCTGCAGATTGAAGATATTAGGTACCTAGGTATTTTTAGATAATTATGAAGATTTTGAGATCTTCATGGGATACTTATTTTAAAGTCTTATTGTCTGAAAACAAATCATGAAGTCAAATCTCTGTTACGCTATCCAGCTTCTTATAAGAGCTGTACAAAATTTCTGCCTCAGCCTGATGTTGTTCTTATTTTTCCCCTAAACTCCAATAGAATATTGAACCTGGACGAAAGGAAAATATCAGAAGTATCTAGAAGAGAAATGGATTCGTTTCCTCCTCAGTTGACACGAACTACTTTGCTGGAGTTTCATACTGACGAGGAAGATTCAGCTCTAAAATTTATCCTGAAACCTTCCTAAAAAAGTAAAAAAAAACTTGATTTGAGAGTGGTTGATTAACTTCAAACCCGTTCGAAGTAAGATTGCAAATCGAATTAATTTATTGGATTAAATTGTCTTGCTTGGTAAAATGTACGTAGTACGTAGGTTTACTTACTTACACCATACAGATCATACCAGGCCTGTATTGAGGGGGGCTGAGGAGCAAGAGCCCTTCCAGGCCCCTTCTAAGAGCTTCATTTTTCTTTTTTTGCTGAATGTCAGACTCCGGAAATTTGGAGCATCCCCCGTCCCCCGGTAATTACTGTTTGGACTTCCGCCCCCTCCCCCTCGAATCCGAGCTACGGCCCTAAATCCTGAATCATACTGTATAAAAGTAGTTAATTTAAAATTAATTCCAGAAGTTAAGCTCATTACACGGCAAGTTAGTAGAGAAAGTGGACTTGCAATGAAAATATAAAATCATAATATAAGTACCTAACTACTCGTACTTATTAGATAAATTGATATTGCGCCCAAGCGTAGGTAGTCCAATCGAGATAATTATTTAATTTCAATTTGATTTCCAAAGTTATTATGTAGGTAGGTACACGAGTAGGTATGGAACTATGCCTACCAGTTATATTAGGGTAAACCCTACAGTTGTTGGCACTGCTAAGGATTTTCCAAAGTTCAAGAAGCTCTAAAATATCTATAGATAGGTAGGCAGGTACTACCTACTTGTACGTTGTACATATTTCAACAAATTACTCTCTGATGTTCTCGTGTTGACCCAGGACTTAAACGAGAAGTAAAAGTATTGTGTCTCTTCTCGCCCATCTGATGAAGGACAAACAACGAGATGAACACAGACCCCTACTACGACACAGACCACACGAGTCTAATGTAGCAGTTTGTCAGTGCTACGAAATAAAAACAGAGGTGAAACACCTGTAAACTTTGGACCCCACTGTCTTTCACCACTGCATCTAATTAGCATTTCAATAATTTAATACCAACATTAGATAACTAAATGAGTATATTGGTAGGTAAATAATAAAAACTATACGTATATAAAAGGCAAAGATAGAAGTTTCATGTAAGCTTGAACCGTCTCCAAATCCGTCTGACCTTATCATCTATGTGAGATAATGTAACTTTTGCAATTACAACTTTCTTCCGGACATTAAGAGATACGTAACGAGAATTTAATATGGACAGAGCTACAGAAAGTCAATAGATATATGTACTCGTATATACACATATGTATACGAGGACTTCTCTGTCCGGAAAGTAATGAGGCTGTTTCCCCCCCTTTCCCTTGGAAAGAGGGGACTGAAGGTAGGCCCGGAGGTCCTAGCTGTCCCGAGAACGAAACTTAAATAACCTATTTATTTCCTCTTGAATTTCGGGCGATTTTTTTTTTTATTTAGGTTTGATAGAGGGACCTGTAACGACTAAAGTCTTATCGTCCCGAAATCAGGATAAAAGCAGGTGGAAATTGAACAGCGGCCTAGCGCTTAATACAAAGCAGACGCGCTACGAACCAAGCTACAACTATTATGCTGGCCGGCTGGCACATTTCGAAAACGAGCCTTCAGACTTACTCCAGGATTTCGGCGCAATATGTTTTTATTCGTCAAATACTCGCTACAACAGGTGGCCTCCTAGCCTCACAGTCGAGAGACCGCAGGTTCACCTCAAGGTCATCAGGTCCGGTATCATTATGACCTTCCACTTTCAGTCCAAGGAGAAAGCTTACGTCCAGTCACGATGTCTGGGGAACTTTGACATTAAGCCATCTGGAACCTTTCACTACTTTACCATTACGATAGTGACGATAAATAGGTAACTATTTTTTTCATTCTTCAATTGCATTTAAATTCGAAATCCATCCAAAAAAGTAGATACTTAGGTACCTACCTACTTTTTTTTTAAAGAGTTTGACAGAGGGAACTGTAACTGCTATGGTCTTATCGTCCCGAAATCGAAGAGAGAAGGAAGACAGGATAGCCAAACGTTCATTTTGGGAAAAATTCTCAGAAAGTGTCTCTAGGAACTAGGAAGGAACAAAATTATGGAAATAAAAGTTCCCGTTTCCTATACCAAGTAGGAAAAACGGGATAATTCGACGTTCTAAAAAGTTTTTTTTTAAGGTTTGACAGAGGGAACTGTAACTGCTATGGTCTTATCGTCCCGAAATCGAAGAGAGAAGGAAGACAGGATAGGAGACCAGCCGTTCCGAGAACGAACATTATCCCATCAGGATAAAATCCGCCCCGGGCGGGAATCGAACCCGCGTCTAGCGCGAGCCGTTCCGAGAACGAACATTATCCCATGAGGATAAAATCCGCCCCGGGCGGGAATCGAACTCGCGGCCTAGCGCTTACAGGATAAAATCCGCCCCGGGCGGGAATCGAACCCGCGGCCTAGCGCTTATAACCCGTTCCGAGAACGAACATTATCCCATCAGGATAAAATCCGCCCCGGGCGGGAATCGAACCCGCGGCCTAGGTGTTCCGAGAACGAACATTATCCCATCAGGATAAAATCCGCCCCGGGCGGGAATCGAACCCGCGGCCTAGCGCTTCCATCGAGAACGAACATTATCCCATCAGGATAAAATCCGCCCCGGGCGGGAATCGAACCCGCGGCCTAGCGCTTACAAGGTAGAACGTCAGGATAAAATTCGCCCCGGGCGGGAACCGAACCCGCGGCCTAGCGCTTACAAGGCAGACGCACTACCAACTAAGCTAACTAGGCTGGCTCTAAAGAGTTTACTTTGGCTGAAATGGAAAAGAAGGTTAGTTTTGTCGGTTGAGAAAAATTGAAGATGGGTTTGAGAAAATTCTGGGCAGCACTTGTATACGTAGTTACCTACTTAACTTATACCAAGTGCAATGAAGATATAAAATCATAATATTATAAGTACTTCTACCTACTTATTAGATAAATTGATATTGCGCCCAAGTGTAGGTAGTCTAAAATCTAATCGAGATAATTATATTTAATTTCAATTTGATTTCCAAAGTTATTATGTAGGTACACAAGTAGGTATGGAACTATACCTACCAGTTATATTAGGGTAAACCCTACAGTTGTTGCCACTGCTAAGGATTTTCCAAAGTTCAAGAAGCTCTAAAATGTTTATAGATAGGTTAGGCAGGTACTACCTACTTGTGCGTTGTACATATTTCAACAAATTACTCTCTGATGTTCTCGTGTTGACCCAGCACCTAAACGAGAAGTAAAAGTATTGTGTCTCTTCTCGCCCATCTGATGAAGGACAAACAACGAGATGAACACATATCCCTACTACGACACAGACCACACGCGTCTAATGTAGCAGTTTGCCAGTGTTACCAAATAAAAACAGAGGTGAAACACCTGTGAACTTTGGACGCGACTGTCTTTTCACCACTGCATCTAATTAGCATTTCAATAATTTAATACCAACATTAGATAATTAAATGAGTACATTGGTAGGTACATAATAAAAAATATACGTATAAAAAAGGCAAAGGTAGAAGTTTCATGTCAGCTTGAACCGTCTCCAAATCCGTCTGACCTTATCACCTATGTGAGATAATGTAACTTTTGCAATTACAACTTTCTTCCGGACATAGGAGCTACGTAACGAGAATTTAATATGGACAGAGCTTCAGAAATTCAATAGATATAAGAGGACTCTAGGTAGGTACCTACAGATTCTGAGAGTAATTACCTATAGGTTGTCTTTTTTTACGTTTGATTGAGGGAACTAAGGGTATAAGGGCCGGAGGTCATATTGCCCCGAAATCAAAAAATGAAAGCCACCACTAGCTGTCCCGAGAACGAACCTCAAATAATCTATTTATTTCCTCTTGGATTTCGGACGATTTTTTTTTAAAAATTAGGTTTGATAGAGGGACCTGTGACGACTAAAGTCTTATCGTCCCGAAATCAGGATAAAATCTGCCCCAGGCGGAAATTGAACAGCGGCCTAGCGCTTAATATACAAGGCAGACGCGCTACCAACCAAGCTATAACTATTAGGCTGGCACATTTCGAAAACGAGCCTTTAGGCTTACTCCTGGATTTCGAGGCAATAATTATATGTTTTTATTCGTCAAATACTCGCTACAACAGGTGGCCTCCTAGCCTCACAGTCGAGAGACCGCAGGTTCACCTGAAGGTCATCAGGTCCGGTATCATTATGACCTTTCACTTTCAGTCCAAGGAGAAAGCTTACGTCCAGTCACGATGTCTGGGGAACTTTGACATTAAGCCATCTGGAACCTTTCACTACTTTACCATTATTACGCTTTTTACGATAAATAGGTAGGTAACCAATTTTTTTTTCTAATTGCATTTAAATTCGAAATCCATCCAAAAAAGTAGGTACCTAGATACATACTTATGTACCTATATATAACCTACAACTAATTAGTTTGATCGTTGATGTTAATATTGAACATAGTGAGTTCTATAGTCTCGCTGGAGGACGTAAAACTGAGACAAGACCAGCCCTGTCAAGCCACAGACAATAACACTGGCTCTTTTGAGGGTACCTGAATGGGACTATGGTCAAGTCCGTCTCAGGAAGTAGGGTACAACGACATAATTATGTACCTGAATATCCCTCATCAGACCCCTACGATTTAGGGGCCCTGAACTAGCTCTCTGGCCTCGATGACACCTCTTGGTATCCTCTTAATGGGATAGTAGATGAACTCACAGATTTTCTCTAGAATAAACCTGAGTGTGCAGACTCTTTAGAGGTGCTACAGGTGAATTTTAGAGAAACTGGGGAGGTTGAAATATACCAGTGAGGGTACTTCTAGGTTACATCAAGGCCTTGGGATAACAGACCTATCAAACCCCTCATCCCTCATTAGACCCCTTCAGTTCGGGGGCCCCAAGTAGCTCTCTGGCCTAGGCACCTCTTGGTATCCTCTTAATGGGATAGTAGATGAACTCACAGATTTTCTCTGGAATAAACCTGAGTGTGCAGACTCTTTAGAGGTGCTACAGGTGAATTTTAGAGAAACTGGGGAGGTTGAAATATACCAATGAGGGTACTTCTAGGTTCCATCAAGGCCAGGGTATAGCAGCTTGGGCAGGGGAAAAAATACTGGTCACAATAGATCTACAGAGGTCGCAGTGTTAATTGCATACTCTCTTGGGAGAGGAGCAACCAGTCCCATAATAAATAAAATAAAATTCTTTCACCTTGGATAAGGTTATTTCTGATGTCATGAGGAGAACGGTTGAAGCGTGCCGGAAAGCGCGCGAACGTCAAGAGCTATAGGACGAAGCTCTGCGCGTGCCGGGACATGCGAAACATGCCTTTCTTTCACCTTTCACCAGGCTTTTTGGTTTTCTGGACAAAATTTGCACGTGAGTTTTAAGATTGAGTTTGATTTTTTTTTTTTTATTTGGTCTGTCTGTTCTGTTCTCCTTCTTGTGGTCCCAATGGTCTGTATGTCCTCTCTGATCTTGTCACTCCATCGTATTATGAGGACTACCTAGATACATTCACTATCAGGGCCGTACTTAGTGGTGAGGTGGCTTTTTTTGTCCTTTTACTCTGGACCAGACTCCGAAAAGAAAATTTGAAACATATACACCCCCTACCAGTACCATCACTGTTGTGATTCTTGCCTCCCCCCAACCCCCTCTAGATAAAATCCTGGCTACGAGCCTGTTCAGCACCTAGGTAAGTTCTGTTATGAAATAGTATTAGAAAGTTCTCTTCACACTTGACTGGTGAATCACTAGATCAGGTGCCAGGGTAGTAGATATAAGTACTTATGTAGGTACCTATGCTACATAAACATAACTTAGATAACTGATTTACTCATCTTTTGTTACTTTTATTATTGGTTGTTATTTTCATCGATGAATCAGTATTATGCAGGTACTTACCTATATATCTACATATCTATAGGTACATATATGTATATGTATACATTGTACATATTATGTAGTTAGGTACATAGGTTGTATTGTATACCTACTTAGAAGGATAGGTATGTAACTTGGATACCTTTAGGTACGTCTAATATATAAAAATGAATATTTGTCTGTGTGTGTTTGTTCGAACTTTATGCCTGGCCAAACCGCTCATCCGATTGCTATGAAACTTCGTGAACTTATTGCTTGCACTCCCGTGAATTGAGGGATTTCTGGGATTTTTTTGGGCTTTGTCTGGGATTTTTTGTGGTAGTCCCGTAAGAACACTGCACTCACTATAATGTCAGGTAGACCTGACAGGAAGAGCTGACCAGGTGTACCTGTCAGGTCTACCTGATAGTGAGTGGCTGGCCTGAGGAGACGGGTGGCTTGTCGCCGAATGAAGGGTAAAACCTCCGTCACTAAACCTTAGCAGCTCTCTACAACGTGAAGATAATCTCTTAAAAAATTTTATTGTGCTAAGGATAGAAGGACTACCAAATTGGTTGGTAAAATAATGAAGGAGTATTTGGGTAATTGGTAATTTGGTATTTAACTCTTGTTATTTCTTTCCTTCTGGAAAATGGACGGACATTGGAAGGACATTTTTCTGGACAAGGAAATTCGCTGGATAAAATTCTCATACCAAACCAGGGCGTCACCCAATTGTGGGACACAAACTGACCACTAAACTTTGAGAACAAAGAGTCGTTCTTATAATTTTGCTCTCACAAAAATGTGTCGAATACCTACTGTTGAATACGTACAAAAAAATCTGGTGTGAACATCACACGACTTTCCTTATCCTATTGAATGATGCTTATTTTTATGTTCTATAGTAACAAAGTTATTATGTAGGTAGGTACACTAGTAGGTATGGAACTATACCTATCAGTTATATTAGGGTAAACCCTACAGTTGTTGGCACTGCTAAGGATTTTCCAAAGTTCAAGAAGCTCTAAAATGTTTACAGATAGGTAGGTAGATACTACCTACTTGTACGTTGTACATATTTCAACAAATTACTCTCTGATGTTCTCGTGTTGACCCAACACCTATAAACGAGAAGTAAAAGTATTGTGTCTCTTCTCGCCCATCTGATGAAGGACAAACAACGAGATGAACACAGACCCCTACTACGACACAGACCACACGAGTCTATAATGTAGCAATTTGTCAGTGCTACGAAATAAAAACAGAGGTGAAACACCTGTAAACTTTGGACCCGACTGTCTTTTCACCACTGCATCTAATTAGCATTTCAATAATTTAATACCAACATTAGATAATTAAATGAGTACATTGGTAGGTACATAATAAAAAATATACGTATATAAAAGGCAAAGGTAGAAGTTTCATGTAAGCTTGAACCGTCTCCAAATCCGTCTAACCTTATCACCTATGTAATGTAACTTTTGCAATTACAACTTTCTTCCGGACATAGGAGCTACGTAACGAGAATTTAATATGGACAGAGCTTCAGAAATTCAATAGATATAAGAGGACTCTAGGTAGGTACCTACAGATTCTGAGAGTAATTACCTAGGTTGTCTTTTTTTACGTTTGATTGAGGGAACTAAGGGTATAAGGGCCGGAGGTCATATTGCCCCGAAATCAAAAAATGAAAGCCACCACTAGCTGTCCCGAGAACGAACCTCAAATAATCTATTTATTTCCTCTTGGATTTCGGACGATTTTTTTTTAAAAATTAGGTTTGATAGAGGGACCTGTGACGACTAAAGTCTTATCGTCCCGAAATCAGGATAAAATCTGCCCCAGGCGGAAATTGAACAGCGGCCTAGCGCTTAATATACAAGGCAGACGCGCTACCAACCAAGCTATAGGTAACAAGGTAACTATTAGGCTGGAACATTTCGAAAACAAGCCTTCAGACTTACTCCTGGATCCTGGATTTCCGGGCAACATGTTTTTATTCGTCAATTCGTCAAATACTCGCTACAACAGGTGGCCTCCTAGCCTCACAGTCGAGAGACCGCAGGTTCACCTGAAGGTCATCAGGTCCGGTATCATTATGACCTTTCACTTTCAGTCCAAGGAGAAAGCTAAAGTCCAGTCACGATGTCTGGGGAACTTTGACATTAAGCCATCTGGAACCTTTCACTACTTTACCATTACGATAGTGACGATAAATAGGTAACTATTTTTTTCATTCTTCAATTACATTTAAAATCGAAATCCATCCCAAAAAACTAGATACTTAGGTATGTACCTACCTACTTTTGATTTGATGTTAATTCAACAAAGTAGGTATAAGTTCCAAGATTGAGTTCGACAATTTTTTATTTTGTCTGTCGGTCGTTATTAGTAGGTATCTTATTTACCTACATGTGGAGCGTATTTTCGATGAACTTTTCTCAACAGAAAAAAGAAGAAGAAGAACAACTGTAACTTTTTACTTTCTTTTACCTAATATAGGAAGAAAAATGCGGCTAAAACTTTCGATGGTTAGCTGCTGGTATTCGAACCACAGTACCCTCGATTATGAATCCAAAAATAGGAACTTGTTCAGAAGTTACGTCAATGGAAAATTGCATTAAAAAAAAAAGGAGCTGTCACAAATGAGCAGTAACCAGCTAACCAGTGTTATTATAGGGTCAGGTTAAACGGTTAAACACGAAAAGGAGCTTTGTTTTTCTCTGTCGTCGCTTCTAAATAATTAACCAAAAATGAAAATATAAAAAAGTTCACTCACCTAGAATCGAACTTGGTACCGTCGGCCAGCGTACCGGTGTAGTGCATGGAATTGAGTTTCGCTATCGATTGGTAAAACCCATAATCCTGGCCCAGGATTCCTGGGTATGGGTAAAAGTAAAACTTGTTGATTGGTGTTACTAAGGTATAAGTAGGTAATTTCATCGCCATTTTCAATTGAATTTCATAATAAAAATCGTAAAACATGAAGGTTTTCAACCTATCGCTGAACAATTAAGCAAGGTTCTATGAAAATCAAACATTAATTACCAGAAAATATTGACTTGATAACTTGAAATCGCACCCACATGTAAGCAGTTAATACTTAAGTAGGTACTTAACTCTTGGATACATGCATACATAGCTACGTAGGGACTTGTAAAATATGTACCTACTTATGTCTTGAGGGCATTGATCTTAGGGACAAATTACTTACGTATACACTGAAATACAGTTGTAGCTGTAGCTCTGCAATGCAGGTCATTTGGGAAATAATTTTACTCAATTAATTTACTATTATTATTTGTAGAGGGTCTAGGTTGTTTTTAAATGATGAATTTAAAGAATTTCTCAATTACCTATTGTTTAGGCCTTTAGACTACAGCAACTACCTGTACGTATTACTTATAGGAAGTACAGTGCTTTATTTTTAGACTGTTGAAGTAGGACATCAAATGAGGGCGTTTCTTAGACAAACCAAAGGAGAATGGAGAATGAACATATTGGCGAAAGTTCTTGTTTTCATAAGTAGGTAGGCAGGTACTAAGTAATTCAAGATGGTGATTCATATTAGGCCCTCTGAAAAATAAATTGATAGGAAACCAAAAAATACTTTTGCAGTTAGGTACCTATTTTACGAGTAAATCCTACAATTTTGTTGGACTTGGTATGTCATTTAACGGTTTATGGAATTTTCCATGCATGAAGTTAGGTAGTTATAGGTACATCTTATTTCTTGTTATCCATTTCTTCTAGTAGGCATTAGGTAGGTACCTATGCTTCCTTGTGCCTAGAATTTTCTCAGAACCATCCTTATAAAAACTTGCATTGGATAAATAAATAATATAACCGATAATGCCACAGAAAACACGTCTATCCCTTATACCTAGAGCCAATTTTGTCCTAAATTATGTGTCACCTATCAAGCAAAATCTATCCAGCGGTAAATATCGAAATGGAAAGAAAACAAGGAAAAAAGAACTGAAATTCAAAATATAGCCAAGAAAAAAAAAATAAATTAATAAATAAAATAAAACAACTAAATTAAAAGATGAACCAAATAAACTCACTCAAAAAAGACACCGAAAAAAAATTCGTGACGTGAAAATTAACTGTACCGCGAACGGTAAAAGTGAAGAGAGCAAAGTAAAGAACACTGTTCCTCAATACATTGCCGAGGTACGGACGAGAAAATACTGAAACTGAACTGTATACTGTAAAATAAAATAACGCTGATGTTGATGTGAATGGTAGACTTGACACTAACAATCAACAAACATTCAACGATGTTCCCCAAGAAAGATTTGATGTTAATTCAACAAAGTATAAGTTCTAAGATTGAGTTCGACAAATTTTTCTTATTTTGTCTGTCTGTCGTTATTAGTAGGTATCTAGGCGCACGGCAGTGCGCCAGGCCAAGTTCCAGCCTAACGCATCTTATTTACAGTCTACCTACTCGTATTGCTTCTACGTATAATAAATAAGGTAGTATTGAACCTCCAGACTAGATATTTTTGTCTTCCTATTCTCCTTCTTCCTTCTTGTAGTCCCATATGGTCTGCCTGTCCTCTCTGATCTTGTCACTACATCGTATCTTGAGGACTAACTGTACATAAGTATCTACATCCAGTACCAGGGCCGTATTTAGAGGGTGAGGTGGCTTTTTTTGCCCCTTTACTCTGGGCCAGACTCCGAAAAGAAAATTCAAAGCACACACTATTACACTTCCTCCCCCCAGGACTATCAGTACCATCACTGTTGTGATTCTTGCCTTCCCCCCTCTAGATAAAATCCTGGCTACGAGCCTGTTCAGCACCTAGGTAAGTTCTGTTATGAAATAGTATTAGAAAGTTCTCTTCACACTTGACTGGTGAATCACCAGATCAGGTGCCAGGGTAGTAGATATAAGTACTTATGTAGGTACCTATGCTACATATAACTTAGATAACTGATTTACTCATCTGTTGGTACTTTTATTATTGGATGTTATTTTCATCGATGAATCAGTATTATGCAGGACATGCAGGTACTTACCTATATATCTACATATCTATAGGTACAAAGGTACATATATGTACATATGTAGTTAGGTACATAGGTTGTATTGTATACCTACTCAGAAGGATAGGTATGTAACTTGGATACCTTTAGGTACATCTAATATATAAAAATGAATATTTGTCTGTGGTGTTTGTTCGAACTTTATGCCTGGCCAAACCGCTCATCCGATTGCTATGAAACTTTGTGAACTTATTGCTTGCACTCCCGTGAAGGTTATAGGGGATTTTTCGGTTCGTTTTTGTTAAGCTACGCCAAGCAAGACCACTAAATGGATGAGTGACATGAACGGCCATGCCTTCGCCTAGTATTTAACTATTTTAGAAGACATTCAGAAAAGTACTATGCAACAAGCTAGACGTAAAGTGACGGAACGTATCCGTGACGGTTAAGTGTGTGTGGACCTTTATTTGGTTCACCTGTCTCGGTGGTTTAGTGGTCAAGACGCTAGCTTTTTAATCAGAAACAGTAGGGTGTGGGTTCAATCCCAGCCTAGGTACGAGTTAACGTCACTGTATAACTGTTTTAGTGACGGGGATTCTACCATTTCACCCTCCATTCGAAGACAATCTGAGTGGGGCTCTGGAAAAGCCAGTAGCACCCTGTTTGCTCAGACCCAGATGGTCACCCATTCGGATAACAACCATGCGTAACATTGATGCCTGATTCCTGTGATTCTTCGACCCCAAGGTTACTTTCACTTGAACGCACTCCTCTGGGCCGACCATTAAATAACGTTACATAAATATACCTGAGGTAATACCTATATGTGACCATTTATCTATACTTAATATATATGTATTATTATACTATACATAGAAATAGATATACGTAGGTATACCTGCTACCTATAATATGATGTGATCATTTATCGATACATAATATCATTTATCTATACATAGAATATTCTATACGTACCATAGACCGAGGTATCTACATCTGCAAGTGACATTCAGAAGTCTCGGATATTCCATGTCTTGGTTTTAACTCTTGGAAAGGTGAATCCGTATTTTTAAACAATCCACAAGTGACAACCGAGGAACAAGAAATAGCCTTTCACTAGTTATACTACATAAGTACTTATCTATAGGTACCTACTCGCTGTAAAGATTTAAAAGAGATTGGCGCTTCAGTGCTTAAAAAAGTTACAAGTAGGTACCCTACCCTTAGTACGTACTAAGATGAGTACTCATCTATACCTACTACATACCTTTACGTCTAAAATCCACTTCATAAAAATACATTACTGTCCCATCATTAAGTCCGCTGGTCTTAAAATCCACTTCAACCAAAAGAGGAGAACTACATCTGCAAGTGTGTTATCGTCTGCATAGAAGCTTAGGGAGCCTCTGGACTTCATGGTATAGGCATCCACTTTACACACACATAACAAAGTGTATTCATACATTATTTATTTATTATGTTAGGTACCCACAGCTGAGTGATTGTGCCACCTTTTTCTTTCACCGGAAGTTTGAAGTATTGTGCAAGTCCCAAAACATTACGATTTTTTGTAGGTACCTACTTTTTTTCGTCTTACTTGCATAATGCAAGATTACAGATCTATAAAAAGTAACTTTTTTTGCAAGATGTTCATCTTTAAAAGTCGTAGTCGTGACGAACGATTTTAAGGTCCTTGGTTATAGAGAGGAAGAGATTTGGAGAAACAGAAAGTTACCGAAATGTGATATTTTAGTTAGGAAGAAGGAAGATACCTATTAGTCTGCTTTTTGTACCAATTTCTTCAGATTCTTTATCTACCATCTTGTTCTGTGCAAGTGTGTACCAATTTCTGCAGATATCATCTTACTCTTACTCTCTGTGTAACTACTATCTACCAAAATTCTGCAGATTGAAGATATTAGGTACCTAGGTATTTTTAGATAATTATGAAGATTTTGAGATCTTCATGGGATACTTATTTTAAAGTCTTATTGTCTGAAAACAAATCATGAAGTCAAATCTCTGTTACGCTATCCAGCTTCTTATAAGAGCTCTACAAAATTTCTGCCTCAGCCTGATGGTGTTCTTATTTTTCCCCTAAACTCCAATAGAAAATTGAACCTGGACGAAAGGAAAATATCAGAAGTATCTAGAAGAGAAATGGATTCGTTTCCTCCTCAGTTGACACGAACTACTTTGCTGGAGTTTTATAGGTACTAACGAGGAAGATTCAGCTCTAAAATTTATCCTGAAACCTTCCTAAAAAAGTAAAAAAAAAACTTGATTTGAGAGTTGTTGATTAACTTCAAACCCGTTCGAAGTAAGATTGCAAATCGAATTAATTTATTGGATTAAATTGTCTTGCTTGGTAAAATGTACGTACTCTGTTGCTGCAGTTCCCTCTATCAAATCTCTTTAAAAAATAAAAATAATTAAAAAAGAAAAAAAAACCTAGTTAGATACATAGGTATAGGTAGGTAATGCTAGAGAATTTGGTCCGAATCACGTGGACTTGTAATCTGGAGGTCGCTGGGTCGAGGTCATTGGTAGAGATTTGAAGAAAATCAATTAACACGGATTACCTACCGAATAAACTAAGTAGATTGGTACCTAGGTACGTAGTAGGTATCAATGGTACCTTACCGATTAATTTGAGTAATGGAACAGTTTGCAAATGGGTAAAAATTATAAATAAATGGTCGATTCCTACGTAAAAAGTTGGGAAAAATCCAAATCTGAGGTCAAAACTCCGAAAAAATAAGTTGGTAGTGCGTCTGCCTTGTAAGCACTAGGCCGTGGGTTCGGTTCCCGCCCGGGGCGGATTTTATCCTGATGGGATAATGTTCGTTCTCGGAACGGCTGGCTTAAGACCATAGAAGTTACAGTTCCCTCTGTCAAACCTCCTTAAAAAAAGAAACAGTAGGTATCTAAGTTCATAGGTAACTATGTACTGTACAAATTTCTTCTACATATACTTAGACCTGCCTGCGGTAAGAAAAGGTAACAATTTTCCAGCCATCTAAAAATAAATTTCATCATCCTGTCTTCCTTCTCTCTTCGATTTCGGGACGATAAGACCAATAGCAGTTACAGTTCCCTCTGTCAAACCTCTTAAAAAAAGAAAAAAAAGAAACAGTAGGTATCTAAGTTCATAGGTAACTATGTACCGTACAAATTTCTTCTACATATACTTAGACCTGCCTGCGGTAAGAAAAGGTAACAATTTTCCAGCCATCTAAAAATAAATTTCATAGCTAGCAGTTACAGTTCCCTCTGTCAAACCTCTCAAAAAAAAAAGAAAAAAAAAGAAACAGTAGGTATCTAAGTTCATAGGTAACTATGTACCTACTGTACAAATTTCTTCTACATATACTTAGACCTGCCTGCGGTAAGAAAAGGTAACAATTTTCCAGCCATCTAAAAATAAATTTCATAGCTATTAGCTGTGGTTGGTAGGTAGGTACATATGTACAATTGCAGGAACATATTAATTGATGTATGATACCTGCTGGAAATAAGATACCGTCTCCTACAATCTAATATCCATATTACCTATGCACCATGTGTAACTAA
>NW_007377640.1:152876-190499 GCF_000475195.1 Diaphorina citri
TATGTATTATCTATGTGTATCTATGTATGTAGTTCAACGCCTCTTGCATACAGTGGATTGCGATTGAATGGATTGGTTTCTAATAAAAGACTGATCATGATCACTGACTGTTCAGTGAGATTAAAGTGATAGTACAGAACAAACCGAGAACCTGGGCCCTATTCCACGAAATAACTCTCTATACAAGTGAGGGAGGACTGAGGAGTGGGAAGTGCGGAATCGTTCCTGAGTTTAAGACCCAATTGGTTAATGTAGTCAATTGCACTTTGGTTCAAGGTCGAGAAGTCCCTTAAGTCACCAGAGTAGCGTCTTCGGGAACAATCCATACGATTAATAATTAAGACCCAAAATGGGCACTAGTACGCCGTTTTGAGTGGTCTGTAGGTAAGACTTGTAGGTAAGAAAATAATAATAGACTCTTGAGTGGAAGGTAACCACTAGGCGAGGTTAACACCGGAGGCGTTCTCTACCACCTAACCCTTAGAGCTCCATTATTATGTGGTCAAATTCTCAAATGAATGAGGACAAAATTCCGTGCCTCGGCTGGGATCGAACCCAGCCAGGCGGGCGTTTTACTACGCCACCAAGGCAGGTAGGTCTTTCGACTGCAAATATTTCAACGGGTTTCTTTCCGGTGTTCTAGTCCCCACACCGAAATGGATGTTTCTCATTCCATCTGATAAAGGACATCCTACGGAATGGACATACTATAATACAGACCACTCGAAACGGCGTTGAGATAATAATGAAAAAGCCCTCTTACCTTGCCTCGGGGCCAGTTGCATCGTCTCTCCTCGTTATTGAGACAGGCCATATCCTCTGGTTCCGTCTTATATCCATAGTCTATAGAGGAGCCGAGGAAGTTGAGGAACATGGACGGTATTTGGGTAC
The DNA here is from genome assembly GCF_000475195.1 of Diaphorina citri. Lineage (NCBI taxonomy): Eukaryota > Metazoa > Arthropoda > Insecta > Hemiptera > Psyllidae > Diaphorina > Diaphorina citri. The sequence continues at coordinate 153,768 of NW_007377640.1, forward strand.
CGGTTGGTTCATCGCCCCCTGCTTCTATAAGGAGCACGCGCCAGTTTGGAACCTGGGGACAGAAACGGGGACACGAAATCAGATTAGTTGGAGGTGGGCTTTAATAATTAAACTTTGATGAGTAGATGAGTTAAACATTGATAATTGACTCAACAGAGGACTGAATTTCTCAATAATTCCAGTTCGATTCCCGAAAGAGTCGAAAAAATTTCGGCTCTAGAAGCACTCAGCCTAGTGAACCTCAAATCCTAGTCTAGTAATTATGTATTGTGAAACAATTGACCGATTTTTTGTTCGAAATGTCACAGTAAGAATATGGGCGTCACCCGGACCTTATCCGTCCTACTCGATAACACGAAATCAGATTAGTTGGAGGTGGGCTTTAATAATTAAACTTTGATGAGTCAGATGAGTTAAACTTTGATAATTGACTCAACAGAGGACTGAAGAGACCGACATGACAGGGTTTTCTCAATAATTCTAGGGATGGTGAAATTTTAGGCTTTTTTTCAAGAGGTTTGACAGAGGGAACTGTAACTGCTATGGTCTTATCGTCCCGAAATTGAAGAGAGAAGGAAGACAGGATAGGAGAAAGTCAGCCTACTCGATGTAACTTAACCCATGTGACCACAGTAATTAGTACCCATTGAACCTGTTGAATAGATATGATAAAAATATGCATACCAAAAACTATTATGAAAGAGGTATCTACATATGTGAAACTACATATCTACATAACATTTCGTAATTTTTTTCCTAAGTAAAGATATGTTATGTATTATAAATGTTATTATATGTTATACATTTTCTTCGAACCTGCCTAATTAAAAGTGCATTTGCAAGAGGACTTTAGTAATTCTAAATTACCTAGATAAATGAAATTACCTTCACGGTAATATACTAATATTCAACAGATTAATTAGTACTTGCATTTCTCAAGAGTGTTAATTTTTTTATGAAACTCAAAAGTCGTCAATCTATATGATTAAGTGGGAGGAAGTAGGTACATAGATACTAAGGTCGAGTTTTACCACCGTGGATTATCTCAGGATTGAGATCCGAGGTTGACCTTCGTATGGGAAATCCTCGTTTCATGTCAATCCTGAGTTGGTAAACCTCGCCATAAGCACTAGGGGTCCCGTTAACGGTGGAACTCACTAAGAAATTGAACCTGTGACCTAGTGCTTATAAGGTAGGTGCGCTACCCTAAAAGCTAAGCTAACTAAGCTGGTTGGTTTAATAGACATCTCAAGAACAGTAGTGTCTCAGGCCTATAAAACTACTTCGTACCTGCTCACCTGTTTAACTGTTCGTCCTAGAATACTAACCCCATAATAGACAAGCTTTATTTCTCAAGTAAAAATATGTCACACTCATAAATCAGGTAAAATATGATGTTGTTCTTATTTTTCCCCTAAACTCCAATAGAATATTGAACCTGGACGAAAGGAAAATATCAGAAGTATGAAGATCTAGAAGAGAAATGGAGTCGTTTCCTCCTCAGTTGATAAGAACTATACTTTGCTGGAGTTTTATACTGACGAGGAAGATTCAGCTCTAAAATTTATCCTGAAACCTTCCTAAAAAAGTAAAAAAAAACTTGATTTGAGAGTGGTTGATTAACTTCAAACCCGTTCGAAGTAAGATTGCAAATCGAATTAATTTATTGGATTAAATTGTCTTGCTTGGTAAAATGTACGTAATAGTACGTAGGTTTACTTACTAACACCATACAGATTATACCAGGCCTGTATTGAGGGGGGCTGAGGAGCAAGAGCCCTTCCAGGCCCCTTCTTAGAGCTTCATTTTTCTCTTTTACTGTATGCCAGACTCCGGAAATTTGGAGCATCCCGCGGTAATTACTGTTTGGACTTCCGCCCCCTCCCCCTCGACAAAAATCCTAGCTACGGCCCTAAATCCTGAATCATACTGTATAAAAGTAAGTACCTAGTTAATTTAAAATTAATTCCATAAGTTAAGCTCATTACACGGTAAGTTAGTAGAGAAAGTGGACTTGCAATGAAGATATAAAATCATAATATTATAAGTACCTAACTACTTATTAGATAAATTGATATTGTGCCCAAGCGTAGGTAGCTATCTAATCGACTTAATTATTTCAATTTTAATTTAATTTCCAAAGTTAGCTATGTATTATGCCCGATATTCACGCTCAGACGGTCTGACAGATTGCTTTCAGTCAGGCAGTCGGAACCTGTGTGGCGGAAAAAGCTTGAGACCCAGGTCTCACAGACAGTCTGACAGACCTAGGTCACAAGCTTTTTTCGCCTCACATGTCCCGATGGTCTTTAGATCTGGTCCTGTCAGAGGGTCTGACAGACCTAGGTCTCAAGCTTTTTTCGCCTCACACGTCCCGATGGTCTTTAGATCTGGTCCTGTCAGACGGTCTGACAGACCTAGGTCACAAGCTTTTCTCGCCTCACACTCCAATCGAGATAATTATTTAATTTCAATTCGATTTCCAAAGTTATTATGTAGGTACACAAGTAGGTATGGAACTATACCTACCAGTTATATTAGGGTAAACCCTAACAGTTGTTGGCACTGCTAAGGATTTTCCAAAGTTCAAGAAGCTCTAAAATGTTTATAGATAGGTAGGTACTACCTACTTGTACGTTGTACATATTTCAACAAATTACTCTCTGATGTTCTCGTGTTGACCCAGCACCTAAACGAGAAGTAAAAGTAGGTGCTGTGTCTCTTCTCGCCCATCTGATGAAGGACAAACAACGAGATGAACACAGACCCCTACTACGACACAGACCACACGCGTCTAATGTAGCAGTTTGCCAGTGCTACCAAATAAAAACAGAGGTGAAACACCTGTAAACTTTGGACCCGACTGTCTTTCACCACTGCATCTAATTAACATTTCAATAATTTAATACCAACATTAGATAACTAAATGAGTACATTGGTAGGTAAATAATAAAAACTATACGTATATAAAAGGCAAAGGTAGAAGTTTCATGTCAGCTTGAACCGTCTCCAAATCCGTCTAACCTTATCACCTATGTAATGTAACTTTTGCAATTACAACTTTCTTCCGGACATAAAAGCTATACGTAACGAGAATTTAATATGGACAGAGCTACAGAAATTCAATAGATATACTCGTATATACATATGTATACGAGGACTTCTCTGTCCGGAAAGTAATGAGACTGTTTTCCCCCCTTTCCCTTGGAAAGAGGGGACTGAAGGTAGGTCCGGAGGTCTTATTGTCCCGAAATCGAAGAATGAAAGCCATCACTAGCTGTCCCGAGAACGAAACTTAAATAATCTATTTATTTCCTCTTGAATTTCGGGCGATTTTTTTAAATTAGGTTTGATAGAGGGACCTGTAACGACTAAAGTCTTATCGTCCCGAAATCAGGATAAAATCAGGCGGAAATTGAACAGCGGCCTAGCGCTTAACACAAGGCAGACGCGCTACCAACCAAGCTATAGGTAACTATTAGGCTGGCACATTTCGAAAACGAGCCTTCAGACTTACTCCTGGATTTCGGCGCAATTGGTTTTTATTCGTCAATTCGTCAAATACTCGCTACAACAGGTGGCCTCCTAGCCTCACAGTCGAGAGACCGCGGGTTCACCTCAAGGTCATCAGGTCCGGTATCATTATGACCTTTCACTTTCAGTCCAAGGAGAAAGCTAAAGTCCAGTCACGATGTCTGGGGAACTTTGACATTAAGCCATCTGGAACCTTTCACTACTTTACCATTACGATAGTGGCGATAAATAGGTAACTATTTTTTTCATTCTTCAATTGCATTTAAATTCGAAATCCATCCAAAAAGTAGATAGGTACTTCGGTACCTACCTACTTTTTTTAAAGAGGTTTGACAGAGGGAACTGTAACTGCTATGGTCTTATCGTCCCGAAATCGAAGAGAGAAGGAAGACAGGATAGCATACATACACGCTACGCCACTGGAGACAGAGTTAAATTAGTGAGTCCGGAAACTGTATGGATATGGAAGAAGCCGTGACATGGGTTCAGGGGCATCCATAGGGTTAAACCCAAAATCCTTCGAATAAAGTACCTACAGTGAGACCAAGACTAACCCAGGTAAGAGTACATAAGAGATGTGGAGACCGATATGGGATGCCAGAACTACATGGAGCTGAAGCGAATAGCTCAAAATCGGAATGAATGGAGGAGAAGAACTTAACTGCTGCTGCCAACCAATCGCCAGATTGTAACCTGAGAGAGAGAACCCACGACCAGGGAAAGTAAAGTAAGTAATTACTGGATATTTTGTTTATTTTATTTTTTATCTTGACCTGAGTAAACAATAACTTATATTGATATACATTAAATAAGTATAACTGTAGAACTTGCTCAGAAAAAGAGTCGCTCGAGAATGCTCATAAGCCCAATTATGTTGTCTTCTCCCGTGCCCAATAAGAATGGGTGAGGTTGTCGCCCAATGAATTGTAAAACCCCGTCTTTCATGACCTCAACAATTAATCAACCGCCAAACACTGGGCTGGTTTTCGGTCTAAAGTCTAAACGAATGAAATTCGCGCAAAACATCGCGTTCAACCTACCAAAAGTTGGGACACTTCTCGTGTATGATATCCGAGCAGCGTGCGCCAGCCTAGGACCACATTCAAGCATTCAACTGATTCAACCCATATGCAACAAAATGTTTTTTTTTTATTTCTTTTTTAAGAGGTTTGACAGAGGGAACTGTAACTGCTATGGTCTTATCGTCCCGAAATCGAAGAGAGAAGGAAGACAGGATAGGTGTCACCGGAGCTACCCAGTAACTTGCAAATTAAACGATAGAGAGACATAATATTGATGTCAGCAGTTCTGGGAGCTCTTGGATGTGACAAACCCATGATTCGTGGCAGTCGAAGTGTGTGAGTTGTTGAGTGTTTATGTGTGTAAAAATCCTCTGGTGAGTCCTCCCTTTACTTACCTTACTCCCATCAATAATTAAATTTACTCTAAGGAAGCAACCACAATCATTTTTACCTTTAATAAATAAACATACTCAATATTATTAGATATCACTCTTCAATTCGCCACTTCTCCATTTCGTCCAGGTCGAGGGTTCGAATCCATGTTTGAACTAGGACCTTCTGCATGGTAAGTACACGCGTTACTATCTACTGATAGTACTGATCGAGCTATTCAAGGTTAAGGAAAGTAACTGCAGACAATTGTTACCACGGTTGGCTCAGCGCTTGTTTGTCATGCAGAAGGTCTCGGGTTCAATTCTCAGAATCAACTAAAGAGTCGCACTCATAAAAGTCATAGAGAGAAGCAATCAATAAAATTTATTGACGGACTGCCCAAAGTTTGGGTTGCCATATTTCGATTGCAAATATTTCAGGTCATTTTCTGGTGTTCTCGTGATGACCAAATGAGAAGTATTGTGTCTCTTCTCGCCCATCTTATGGGGAAATACTACTGTATGGGCATGCTACGATACAGACTACACGAGTCTAATGTAGGTAGCTGATGTTTCATTGAAATATAGGTAAAGAGGCGATGAAACACTCACTATGGCTCGGTAGATTCGGTTGACACGGGTTACCATCCGAAGAAACAGTGGAAACAACATGGCGACTGCTGTGACTATCGGCGGTGATAAGAAAATAAAGTTACCAACTTTTTGGACTAGAAACTTTAACGATAGTAACGGTGTAAAGTTTTCGACTTTTAGGGCTCGACAGTATTCGACACAAAAAAGCCCGGTGAAAATTGGAGTTCCAGGTCGCACACAGAAAAAGCTTGACGGATTTTGTAGGCAATTGAGAGTAAAAAGTAGCTCGATAGGTAGCTACAAAGGTACGTAATGTCAAATAATTTTACCAAAAAAATTTGAAAGACAAGGAGCTGAAGATTTTTTTTAAATCAGTTTCACACAAACTTCAGAAAGATTAGCGGAAAATCTCCCCTTCTTAACAGAATTTTCATCGAGTCACTAAAACGATTCGTCAAACGGTGCGACAAAAAACTCGAACTCGCTGATTAAAAGATTAAAATCCCCATGTAAAAAAGAATTAATAGAGAAACCAGCACAAGTTGGCAAACGCAGTCACCGCACCAGACTAAAGCTATCACAGCTGGCTGATCAAAAATAAGTACAATAATTATGTAGGTACCTACAACAGAATAGTCATCATGTATCCACTTACTTGCTCTTGAAGTTGCAACAACTTTTGATGAAAGTAAATGATCTGTCGAATATAAAGTTTCTCATACTTTTGAGGTAGGTAAAAACTGCATTAACAAGTTGTAAAGTTCTGCAAATAGGCAAATAGGTAGGTAGACATAGCGTGTCAAAGTGTCTAGTAATATAGTAGTATGTTGGTCTGATTACTACATAATCATAACCAGCGGATACTTGTAACTCGGATAAGGTCATTATCAATTCAATGGACCGCGTTCATTAAGTGAGAGGGTGGATTACTTTCCATTACCCTTATAGCGTGATTACTTTCCATTACCTGAGGACTGTTCTACAAACGACGCCGCACTTCTTACGATGGACAACCGATAGTTGTCTAAAATCAGGCCCGTTACGCCCGTAGTATTTCAGCGAGGGGGTGGCTCCAAATCAGAGGACAATATTTTTGTATATTACAACATCTAAGGACCACCTAAGTACGGTCCTGTCTTAAATAGAAAATTCAGACCAAATGTAGCCTCAAAAATCCAGCACCCTCTGCAGCTCTGGGGACCCCTTTGTTGCGAACACCCTGTAATTCGCAGTCGCGGGAGACAAGTAAGTACCTATGAGGAGATATATTGGGGGAGAGGACAATATTTTTGTATATTACAACATATAAGGACCTCCTAAGTACGGGCCTGTCTTAAATAGAAAATTCAGACCAAATGTAGCCTCAAAAATCCGGCAGCCTCTGCAGCTCTGAGGACCCCTTTGTTGCGAACACCCTGTAATTCGCAGTCGCGGGAGACAAGTAAGTACCTACGAGGAGATATATTGGGCATAACATTCACACGGAAGTGAATGTGTTATAGAGAGAAGTATCTACAGAAGCAGAAGAAGTTCAGAAAGTGGAGCACAGAGCTTACAACTGGTGACACCCAGGTCCTCATAGTACTATAAAGCCCGGCTTATACAGCCCACTCCTATGAAGATGTTTGATAGAGGAAACTGTAACTTCTTCTTCTTCTTCTTCTTCTTCTTCTTCTTCTTCTTCTTCTTCTTCTTCTTCTTCTTCTTCTTCTTCTTCTTAACAGACCACACGAGTCTAATGTAGCTGATGTTTCATTGAAATATAGGTAAAGAGGCGATGAAACACTCACAATGGCTCGGTAGATTCGGTTGACACGGGTTACCATCCGAAGAAACAGTGGAAACAACATGGCGACTGCTGTGACTATCGGCGGTGATAAGAAGATAAAGTTTACAACTTTTTGGACTAGAAATTTTAAACGCAATGAAACTAAAAATCCGCGATAGTAACGGTGTAAAGTTTTCGACTTTTAGGGCTCGACAGTATTCGACACAAAAATGCCCGGTGAAAATTGGAGTTCCAGGTCGCACACAGAAAAAGCTTGACGGATTTTGTAGGCAAGTGAGGAGAGTAAAAAGTGGGCAAAAAATAGCTCGATAGGTAGCTACAGAGGTACCTGATGTCAAATAATTTTACCAAAAAATTCTGAAAGACAAGGAGCTGAAGATTTTTTTTAAATCAGTTTCACACAAACTTCAGAAAGATTAGCAGAAAATCTCTCCTTCTTAACAGAATTTTCATCGAAAAAGAGCCACTAAAACGATTCGTCAAACGGTGCGACAAAAGAGTCGAACTCGTTAATTAAAAGATTAAAATCCCCATGTAAAAAAGAATTAATAGAGAAACCAGCACAAGTTGGCAAACGCAGTCACCGCACCAGACTAAGGGTAGGTAAAAACTGCATTAACAAGTTGTAAAGTTCTGCAAATAGGCAAATAGGTAGTAGACTTAGCGTGTCAAAGTGTCTAGTAATATAGGTAGTAATATGTTGGTCTGATTACTACATAATCATAACCAGCGGATACTTGTAACTCGGATAAGGTCATTATCAATTCAATGGACCGCGTTCATTAAGTGAGAGGGTGGATTACTTTCTATTACCCGTATAGCGTGATTACTTTCTATTACCCATATAGCGTGATTACTTTCTATTACCCATATAGCGTGATTACTTTTTATTACCCACATATAGCGTGATTACTTTCTATTACCCATATAGCGTGATTACTTTCTATTACCCATATAGCGTGATTACTTTCTATTACCCATATAGAGTGATTACTTTCTATTACCCATATAGCGTGATTACTTTCCATTACCCATATAGCGTGATTACTTTCTATTACCTGAGACGCCGCACTTCTTACGATGGGGACAACCGATAGTTGTCTGAAATCAGGCCCGTTACGCCCGTAGTATTTCAGTGAGGAAGTGGCTCCAAATCAGAGGACAATATTTTTGTATATTACAACATATAAGGACCTCCTAAGTACGGTCCTGTCTTAAATAGAAATTCAGACCAAATGTAGCCTCAAAAATCCGGTACCCTCTGCAGCTCTGAGGACCCCTTTGTTGCGAACACCCTGTAATTCGCAGTCGCGGGAGACAAGTATAAGTACCTATGAGGAGATATATTGGGCATAACATTCACACGGAAGTGAATGTGTTATAGAGAGAAGTATCTACAGAAGCAGAAGAACTTCAGAAAGTGGAGCAGAGAGCTTACAACTGGTGACACCCAGGTCCTCATAGTACTATAAAGCCCGGCTTATACAGCCCACTCCTATGAAGAGGTTTGATAGAGGAAACTGTAACTTCTTCTTCTTCTTCTTCTTCTTCTTTTACTCCACCTTATCCCAATTCTATTTGGGGTCGGCGTTTCCATCTTGTATTCTACTCCTCCATTTGGCAAATTGGCGACTTTTGAGGCTCCAAAAAGAGTTTTTGAGCGTGTACTTTCCTTATTGGTCCTAAACCTCATTGCAATTGAAACATTTGAAACCAGATAATCTGGATAGGATAACAACCTTAGGCCAAATCACTTGTAAAAAATCCAACAAGTAACTAGGGTAAGAGAAACTACCTACACATCAATTTGCGAGCATTAAAATCTAATAGGTAAATTACTTGCATCAAAATGATATGAATTCATTACTCTGGTATTACCTCATTTCATATTATCATGTTTGCTCCAAATGAATTCTCTAGCTTCCTCTTTAGAGGAAACTGTAACTACCAAGGTATTATCGTCCCGAAATCAATGAAAGAAGGACAGGATAGGAGAAATCCAGCCGCTCCGAGAACGAACATTATCTGTTTAGTTCCCACTTGTCGTTCGTTTCATACGATTTAAAGTTCGCCCCGAGCGGCAATCCGCGACCTATTACTCCACCTAATCCCAATTCTATTTGGGGTCGGCGTTTCCATCTTGTATTCTACTCCTCCATTTCCGTCTAACCAATGCTTCCTCTTTAGAGGAAACTGTAACTACCAAGGTATTTATCGTCCCGAAATCAATGAAAGAAGGACAGGATAGGAGAAATCCAGTCGTTCCGAGAACGAACATTATCTGTTTAGTTCCCACTTGTCGTTCGTTTCATACGATTTAAAGTTCGCCCCGAGCGGGATTCCGCGACCTAGCGCTTGTAAGGTGCGCTAAGCGCTAACTTCCAAGTTAACTATAGGCTAGCTCAGCCAGACTTTGGTCCAAATGACAGAATTCATTCATCTAGCTAGGGGGCTTTTGACAGGGAGGATATCAGCCTGAAAATTCCCTTTGCTAAAGAAACAGCAAAGGTTGAGTGCGAAGGGCATACACACGTAAACTGTTTGGAGCCAAAACCAAAAGTCAGCCAAAGCAATCAACCTAGGGGCTGCTGGCCAAAAACGCCGACCCCGTCTGAACACAGAAGAAAACAGGGAGGATATCAGCCTGAAATTTCCCTTTGCTAAAGAAACAGCAAAGGTTGAGTGCGAAGGGCGCATACACACGTAAAATGTTTGGAGCCAAAACCAAAAGTCAGCCAAAGCAATCAACCTAGGGGCTGCTGGCCAAAAACGCCGACCCCGTCTGAACACAGAAGAAGAAAAAAATATTCAACGTGTTATTGTCACTGGCTAACTCATAACCCATTCTACTCGGCCGTGTGAGCCGGGCCTAACTGAACTCTAATAGAGATAATGATCTTCACTTTGCATCAGTTGTGAGAAGCTAAGAACATCTCCCAGAATTAGATCATCACTGCAGAAATCAAACCGTTATATCTATTGAGTGAATAGAAAAAAACATGTTGTTTCTATCTTGTAAAAATCTTCCAAAGTCAATCGGCCTGGTAAGTGGCTCAAAAGCTTACAAGAGTTAAACCTTTTAGGTCTCCTTCTTGCAAATGTTTTTATTTTATTTGACATAAAGGTCTGACATGCAAGATGAAGAATGACCTGTCACTACACATAGGTATATAAAAAAAAAAACTAATATGAAAAGATGTGTTCCTTAAAAGAGCTGATATACAAATTAGTATGGTCTTCTAAACCTGAGCTAGTACCAGAGTAAACCCCACTCTTTTTCCGATCTTTCTATCAAAACAGAATTAATTTATCAGCATTCGTTAAGAATAGATGTAAAAAGAAATAACTGTCTTCCATCAAGATATTTCGTTAAGAAGTTATTCAATTTTCAAAATAGTTGATAATTTTTTTTTTTTTTTTTTTAAGAGGTTTGAAAGGGGGAACTGTAACTGCTATGGTCTTATCGTCCCGAAAAGATCGGAAGAGCGTCGGGTAGGGAAAGAGGGTAGATCTCGGGGGGCGCCGTATCATTAAAAAAAAAAAAATGGTGAGTCACCCGCAGTGCCAGCTCATGCCATCCATTATCTGTCAGCAAAAGAGGCAAAAGTCAGAAAAGGACCGGAACCAATTCATCATCAAAAGCAAAGGATCACCCTAAGCAGATATAAAGGTAATAAGTTTTGTAGTTACCTATTTCATAACTTTAACAGATAAGTGTAGTATGTACTCGGAACAGTTGACTTTTTCTTTTAATATCCTCCTTCTCTCTGCGATTTTGGGACGATAAGGACTCCGTTATCACAGTTCCCTCTATCAAACCTCTTAAAGCTTCCGAGTGTTCAAACCGTCGCGTCTGAGAGCCATGTAGTTAAAAGATTTTTAACACACGTTCCTACTGTCTGACAGACCAATGTTTAGTCAGACCAATGTTTAGTCAGACCAATATCTAGTCAGACCATGGTCAGTTAAACCGTTCGGCGACAAGCTACCCGTCTCCTCACATTAATATGTACCTACCTAAGACCTGAGTAAACAGTGTAAGCAATGGGTGCATTTTACTAAACTTTAATTGGAGATTTTACGGTCGAAATCGTCCATTACCATTACCACACTTTTTCCCAAATTCCCAATGTAAAAAAAAAAATCGAAACTTAGATTACATACCTACCTATTTACCTACATCTTCGGTTAAAGTTTGGTGATACGCACTATGTACCTATTTAACCTATTATGTTTATGTTTGTTAGGTTAGAGGACGACAATAAAAATCCCATGTAATTTCACTCGTCCTCAGGGTATTTTTTTTGATGGTGGGATTTATAGCAAAATTCCCACAAAAATCTCGTCCTCAACACGCTCCCCTGTGCCAGATCCACAATAAAATTTTTTATCTACCTACTTACTTAACTGGTGGGTAGGTAGATATAACGAAGTTCGGATAAAATTAGACATGGGCGGGAATCGAACCCGCGACCTAGGGCTTACAAGGCAGACGCGCTATTCCTCGTGCCCAAATTTTTCATTTTAGATGACCTTCAAAGGAATGCGATTGGAATGCGGTTCGACCTTGATTGGAATGCATGGAAAAACATCTGTATCAAAACAGCCAATCAGAGAACAGAATGCTGGAGTGGCTTCACTTTTGGCTTTTCGTTCTCTTTATCCACTCTCACCTTACCTCCTGTTCGTTTCTTCTCGGGTTCGCTCGGAAGTAGGTAACACGGCCACAGAGGTAAAAGAAGGAAATAAATAAATAAATAATGTAAACAAAACTTTTTTTTTTTGAAATTATTGAAAATCACATCATCGCTGTCTGATAAGAAAAGATTGATAAGAACTTGACATAACAGTATTCAACAATTCACATTACGGTCATTACCTAGATCTGCTAGTTCAGTAAATTCAGTTGTTTGAAAGTGACATTTCAACATTTGTTCTGTCGAGATAAAACCATTCACAAAACCACAATGTTCCTGACAAAACTATACAACTTTTTCAGCCACTGGTACCTGAGATATCTAATGGTTACGGAATGTAAACAAAACTTTTTTTTTTTTGAAATTGAAAATCACATCATCGCTGTCTGATAAGAAAAGATACCGCATTGATAAGAACTTGACATAACAGTATTCAACAATTCACATTACCTAGATCTGCTAGTTCAGTAAATTCAGTTGTTTGAAAGTGACATTTCAACATTTGTTTTGTCGAAATAAAACCATTCACAAAACCACAATGTTCCTGACAAAACTATACAACTTTTTCAGCCACTGGTACCTGAGATATCTAATGGTTACGGAACAAATTACAAAACTTTTTTTGAAATTTGAAAATCACATCATCGCTGTCTGAAGTGTCTGATAAGAAAAAATACATCATTGATAAGAACTTGACATAAAAGTATTCAACAATTCACATTACCTAGATCTGTTAGTTCAGTAAATTCAGTTGTTTGAAAGTGAAATTTCAACATTTGTTTTGTCGAGATAAAACCATTCACAAAACCACAATGTTCCTGACAAAACTATACAACTTTTTCAGTCACTGGTACATGTAAATAAAACTTTTTTTTTGAAATTGAAAATCACATCATCGCTGTCGGCTGTCTGATAAGAAAAGATACCTATTGATAAGAACTTGACATAAAAGTATTCAACAATTCACATTACCTAGTTCTGTTAGTTCAGTGAATTCAGTTGTTTGAAAGTGACATTTCAACATTTGTTTTGTCGAGATAAAACCATTCACAAAACCACAATGTTCCTGACAAAACTATACAACTTTTTCAGTCACTGGTACTGTAAACAAAACTTTTTTGAATTTTGAAATTGAAAATCACATCATCGCTGTCTGATAAGAAAAGATATTGATAAGAACTTGACTTATAAGTATTCAACAATTCACATTACCTAGATCTGTTAGTTCAGTAAATTCAGTTGTTTGAAAGTGATATTTCAACATTTGTTCTGTCGAGATAAAACCATTCACAAAACCACAATGTTCCTGACAAAACTATACAACTTTTTCAGTCACTGGTACCTGAGATATCTAATGGTTACGGAGCTATACATGTGTGAGTCATGGGAGAGAGTCACCTATCATGTAGTCCTGGTGACTTCAGCTTTCCTAATGGGCCATTTGTTGCTAACTTTAGTAATACGCAAAACACAAACTGTAAAATATTCTATGGAACGCAGGCCTGGACACATTGATAAACCTCCGGTCCGGGGGCCCCCCCATTGTTTGTTTAGGGAGCCATGCCTGGTGGGCCTGGGAACCCCACCTATCACTCCCTAGAGCGGGACCACGTGTACAAATCCACCACGACCATCCCTGAGGCCAAATTTAACGTTTTCGAATCGCTTCTCAAAAAAGCATACACTGTCACGGCTTCCGCGGCCCAAACTGTGGCCAAGGCCCGAAACCGGTCCGAACCGCTGATCGACAGCACGGGCCTCAACCTGTCTAGGTAGGTGTCCCCGTGAGGCCCACGCTTTGTACACCGCTGAAATGCACTTCGCTCCACGCTCACTGTGATAGGGTTGACATGGACTTTTTTTTTAATTAGTGTTTCATAGCCGTTTTTATTTCGTAGCAATAAACAAAACTGTTACATTAGACGCATGTGGTCTGTGCCGTAGCATGCCCATCCCGTAGTATGCCTCTTGTCAGATGGGCGAGAAGAGGCACAATACTTCCCATTTGCTGGGTCAACACGAGAACACCAGAAATTAACCCGTTAAAATATTTCTTTTGGTCCATATTTCTGTAGAGCGAACAAAAAAGATCTTTTGGACCTCTGACTCTTCAGCAAATTCTGTTCTACTTTCGCCAGCAATAGTAACCCCTGAAGCCCATGTCAGCCCGTCACTAATTCAGGTTGTTAAATTGGCCAAGCACTGTCTTCACTTCGCCACGTTAGGTGACGTTACACGTTAGGCTTTTGTGGCTTTCCATGTGTTCAAGTTGAAGTTTATTTTGTAACTTTATAATCTTTATTATTATCTTTGAACAATATTATACTTGTGCGCTTCTAGTCTTTACTTACCTATTTCAGCTTTGTATTTTCATTGTATTTGTATGTGACGCTTGTATATAGAGTTCTTTGCTATTTTGTTAGTCTGCTAAGTAGAGAGAAAGTTGCACAAAAAGTAGGTATGCTTAAAATAAACAATGTACCTATCATAGGAAGTATTGTGATAGGGTTGACATGGACTTTTTTTTTAAAAAATTAGTGTTTCATAGCCGTTTTTATTTCGTAGCAATGAAACAAAACTGCTACATTAGACGCATGTGGTCTGTGCCGTAGCATGCCCATCCCGTAGTATGCCTCTTGTCAGATGGGCGAGAAGAGGCACAATACTTCCCATTTGCTGGGTCAACACGAGAACACCAGAAAGTAATCTGTTAAAATATTTCTTTTGGTCGATATTTCTGTAGAGCGACCAAAAAAGATCTTTTGGACCTCTGACTCTTCAGCAAATTCTGTTCTACTTTCGCCAGCAATGGCTAATAGTAACCCCTGAAGCCCATGTCAGCCCGTCACTATAATTCAGGTTGTTAAATTGGCCAAGCACTGTCTTCACCACGCCACGTTAGGCTTTCGTGGTTTTCTGTGTGTTGTAGTTGAAGTTTAATTTGTAACTTTATCTTTCAATAGTACTCGTGTGCTTCTAGTATTATTATAGTTATTTCAGGTTTTTTGTATTTGTATCTGACGCTTTTATACAGAGTTCTACTTTGCTTTTTTGTTAGTCTGCTAAGTAGAGAGAAAGTTGCGCAAAAAGTACCTATGCTTAAATTAAACAATGTACCTATCATAGGAAGTAAAAAAAAGTATGCTTAAGGGTAGCTTTAGACGGCTTGATTAAACATAAAATTTTATACCTAACTCTGTTTACGATGATGATGATAGTCGACTGTTGATAATTTATTATCTATTTGCTAAATGAGGCAAAAGTTTGTGTGAACTATAAACTGTAAATTTGTCAGCATCTGTGTGATTTAATAGACTTTTCCCTTCGCTCCCAAAGGCCCATACCCCATACGATGTGAAAAAGCTCAAAACTCTCTGTGTGTTTTATTAATTGGACGGGTGTCGCTTCAAAATCTTTACTTTCGCGCGCTTGATGCTTAGTGATTCTCCCTCCTGGGGGGTGTTCCTACCTTTAAGTACTGGTCAGATTTGTGCTATAGTGCGTTTGAAGCTCCTTCAATTGCAGTCTCAATTTCTTCCGAATTCTGAATTATAAGTACGTACGGTTTGCTAACTTTGTAAGGGCGTGCACTCAGGCTGTGTTTATGTACAGGGCTGAGATGAGCTCGGACGAGGTGAGATAGGATATTGTTTCTACAGTTTTGCATTGGAGTGGTAACTTAAGCAAGGATAGCGTGGGATTGTTGGGCTTTTTTTTCTAACCCTCTGTCCCGGCGGCAATTTTTAAAATTTATTTTATATTTATTTTTGTTTGCTTTGTAATTCGCTTGTAATATCTCTCTCTTTCTCTCCCCTCTCTTCTTTCTCATCTCATTTCCCTTTTTCTCTCATCCCTCTCTATTCTCACTCTTGTGTCTCTTTGCTCTGCACTAAAGCTCTCTTTCCTTCCCTTTCTTCCTCTCTCCCGTCCTTCTTCCCTTTTTCAGATTCGCTTTCCCTCCCTCTCTCTTTCCTCCTCTCTCTCCCTCAATTTCCCTCTCTCTCTCTTATCTCTCTCGCTCTTTTCCTCTATCTCTCAGTTTCCCTGTCTCTTTTCCTCTCTCTCTTCCTCAGTTTCCCTCCCTCTTTATCCCCCTTCTCCCTCTCTATCTCTCTCCTAGTGTGGCCTATTCATCTCCCATGTTATTATAGTCTGCCCTATCTCTCTCTCTTTCCTCTGATGATTCTCTACTATACATATCTCTGCTATTCAGATAATATATTATGTATATAGGTAGATAGTATGTAAGTAGGTATAATATCTTCTGCGAGCTTTTGTGTAGTCCTTCTGCTTTAACAATGGATAAATTCCTGCTTTTCACTTTCACCAGAGTATTCTGCCGTAGCATGCCCATCCCGTAGTATAGTATGCCTCTCGTCAGATGGGCGAGAAGAGGCACAATACTTCCCATTTGCTGGGTCAAAACGAGAACACCAGAAATTAACCCGTTAAAATATTTCTTTTGGTCGATATTTCGATATTTCTGTCGAGCGACCAATAAAGATCTTTTGAACCTCTGACTCTTCAGCAAATTCTGTTCTACTTTCGCCAGCAATGGCTAATAGTAACCCCTGAAGCCCATGTCAGCCCGTCACTATAAACTGACAGTAGTGACAAAAATATTTACGTCTCTATTTGTCGGCACAAACGTTTATTACATTAATTTGTACGTACTACGTACGAAAACGTACAAATTCACCCACACAACTTGAAAAAAATCACAACGCAAAAAACACAATAAAAAAAAAAGTAAAAACAGGTGGATTTTCCACCTTCTCAACAGGTGATACAAACCCGCATGATAGGTAGAAATTCAACCTGTAAGGTAAAACTCAGGAGAGAAAAAAGGGCGGTCTTTCAACCTGTCATCGTACAAATTCAAATTCACCCACACAACTTAAAAAAAATCACAACGTAAAAAACACAATAAAAAAAAGTAAAAACAGGTGGATTTTCCACCTTCTCAACAGGTGATAAAACCCCGCATGATAGGTAGAAATTCAACCTGTAAGGTAAAACTCAGGAGAGAAAAAAGGGCGGTCTTTCAACCTGTCATCCAATAAGGTAAGGTGTTACCTTTGCGCAGGTTTTGAGGTGTGATCACACGGTGTTTTTTGTTTGGGGTAAAGGTAGCACACTTACCCTTTGTCGTTTTACCTACCTTTTTTCTTTACCTGGCTTTGCGTACCTGCCTACCTTTGGGGGAATTTCTTGAAAAGGTAACACAAAAGGAGGTGTTTTCTGAAAAGGTATTTGTGTTGGTTATTTTTCTACCTTGATAGGTAGATAATTTTCACCTTTTTGTGCAATTGTGCCGTGTGACTTGTATATCACGCCTACTTTTTGTTGGTCAGTTGGTTGATAGTTGAATGAAGTGTTGTTGTTCTTTGGAAAATGCTGTTCCCGTGTTTTGTAGTCTTTTGGGGGTCATCACATCAACAGCCAATTTTGGTAAATCAAAAGCCCATCTTGATTTTTCTACCTTCATAGATAATTTTCACCTTTTTGTTCAATTTTGCCGTGTGACTTGTATATCACGCCTACTTTTTGTTGTTCAGTTCGTCAGTTGGTTCATAGTTGATAGTTGAATGAAGTGATGTTGGTCTTTGGAAAATGCTGCTCCCGTGTTTTGTAGTCTTTTGAGGGTCATCACATCGAAAGCCAATTTTGGTAAATCAAAAGCCCTCAATTGTGCCGTGTGACTTGTATATCACGCCTACTTTTTGTTGGTCAGTTCCTCAGTTGGTTGATAGTTGAATGAAGTGTTGTTGGTCTTTGGAAAATGCTGTTCCCGTGTTTTGTAGTCTTTTGGGGGTCATCACATCAACAGCCAATTTTGGTAAATCAAAAGCCCATCTTGGCAATTGTGCCGTGTGACTTGTATATCACGCTCACGCCTACTTTTTGTTGGTCAGTTCGTCAGTTGGTTGATAGTTGAATGAAGTGTTGTTGGTCTTTGGAAAATGCTGCTCCCGTGTTTTGTAGTCTTTTGAGGGTCATCACATCGAAAGCCAATTTTGGTAAATCAAAAGCCCATCTTGAAGGTCTTTTTCCCTTTTTTCCATCTTTGGCGTCATTTTTACGGCTTCCCCGTATGTACATACCTACCATTAAACTATTTATATTTAATCCTTTCACAAACCAGAAATTGCCCATCTTGAAGGTCTTTTTCCCTTTTTTTTTCATCTTTGGCGTCATTTTTACGGCTTCCCCGTATGTACATACCTACCATTAAACTATTTATATTTAATCCTTTCACAAATAAGAAATTTCTCCATCGATCATTTCAGTTTTCTTCCCCAATTTTCCTCCCTCCCAGTCTCATCCAATACCTCAAGTGGAATCTGCGTACTGTAGTACTGACTGCAAAAAAACTCTGTGTACAAATTTAGCACTGAAAATAGAATGCAGATTTTTTTCCCTCCCCCGGAGTGACTATCATGGGGTACTGACTGCAAAAAAACTCTGTGTACAAATTTAGCACTGAAAATAGAATGCAGATTTTTTTCCCTCCCCCGGAGTGACTATCATGGTGGAGGTGGGAGGGAACCTGGCCAAATAAGGGGCCATGGGAAGGAATAAGGGAGGGGTACTCTGTGCTGTACCCTAGGAAATCAATACCCAACTCCGTGGGTGAGAGCGAGAGGGAGAGAATAGGAGAGACTGCTACTGCTACATTGAGGAGGGAAAAATGGGAGAGACTGATGCTAGGGGGGGAGAGAAACAAGGCTGTCGGAGGGGAAATGGGAGCGAGAGTGGGAATTAAAAAAGAGTGCTGGGAAAATTTCCCGCGCGTACTCTTTCTAGGAGAGACTGCTACTGCTACATTGAGGAGGGAAAAATGGGAGAGACTGATGCTAGGGGGGAAGAGAAACAAGGCTGTCGGAGGGGAAATGGGAGCGAGAGTGGGAATTAAAAAAGAGTGCTGGGAAAATTTCCCGCGCGTACTCTTTCTCTCCTGTATTTTTTACACTCTCATGTCTCCCTCCCTTATCTTTTCTTTGTGGTGGGGGTTTTTCTTGTGTTCAAATAACCTAGAAACGAAAAGGAGGTTATATTTTCGGAATAGGTAATGGAAATGATACCTTTCCTTTCAAACAGTTATATTCAAGAAAGCACCCAATCACATATAGGAAATTTAATGAGCGATTTGATTATATAGGTTGGTATACCACTAATTGTTAAAATCTGCGACCTAAGATTGCAATTCTTAGAAGAGAAGTAAGAAAACATTGATTACTAGAACTAGAAAACCTTCTCCGTCCATTGTTATTAAAATTTGTAAATGAGATAATTACTTGAATTTTAAATAATTAGTTTCGTCCTCATAAAATTTGACCTCAGTGATCCCCCCGGTCCTAACCAATCATGATCGCACAGCGTGTTTCCTTTGCAACAACCGAAAGCTTTCGGAACTTGAAATCAAAGTCGAGTTACCTCGAGATTCCGAGACGAACGTCCTACCTAAATTTCGCCCTACCTACCGACCACCTTGGTTGCCTATTTTCATTGCAGCCAATATACCGAACTACCTCAAATTAATATTCCGTGTTCAGTTACGCTACCACCGCAGGGAACGTACCTTTCGCCTTCACTTTCAAGTTCGTCACCTTTGTGAAAATATCAGCAGCACTGCTGTCCAGTAAACGCCACCAAAACCGATAACAGATTTCTTGCCTCAATATTTTTTCTTCACTTTCAACATCCTAAAGAAGATTAAATCAAGCTTTTCCTTTTTTGTGCCCAAGTAAATGGAAGAAGGTAAATTAAATGCAATCAACCCCACAAATTTCTCTGTGTTATGAAATGTGAGGACCAATCAGAATTCAGTATGCACCTGGAGCATCTGTTCCATATTGCTGTTTGCTGTGCACTCAAGTTGTATTTTTCATTAATTGATATCCCGAAAGCTTTCGGAACTTGAAATCAAAGTCGAGTTACCTCGAGATTCCGAGACTGTTAAGCATTTCTCTCTCTACCTTCTTAACAAGTATTTTATTCTGTATAACCTTACTGACTACCCAGATATCGCGGTAATGCGCCAGGCCAAATTCTAGTACAAAAGATGTCTAGATCCCAAGGTCGCTGTCGATTTCCACCGTTGAATATCTATCCTTTGACGGTGATTTTCAAAAACACCAGAAATTGTAAACCCCATATAATCCTAAAAAATGAAAAAAAAAAAAAAAAAAAAAAAAAAAAAAAAAAAAAAAAAAGAAGATGAGAATCTTCTCCAAACGTTAAGCTTGTGAAGAAGACACTATACCTTTCATGAATCAGAAATTTGTGGGGTTGATTGCATTTAATTTACCTTCTTCCATTTACTTGGGCACAAAAAAGGAAAAGCTTGATTTAATCTTCTTTAGAAGGTTGAAAGTGAAGAAAAAATATTGAGGTAAGAAATCTGTTATCGGTTTTGGTGGCGTTTACTGGACAGCAGTGCTGCTGATATTTTCACAAAGGTGACGAACTTGAAAGTGAAGGCTGAGTGTGGCCCATTGTATGAAGGGTAAGGTGTAGGGGTACCTGAAGTCTTGTGAATTCCTGATTCCTGGAGGACAGGATACCTTCTACCCGGGCGAGATATATGTAGGTACGTACCTCTCTCCCCCCTAGGAAACAAAAACAAAAACTCTCTGCCTATCTGAACATCTTTGTTTTGAAATAAATACCTAAACAGCGTGTAAAAACAATGCGAACAAATGGTGATTTCAGCAATATTGTTTCTATCACGTTTAGGGAAATTTCTAAACATTCAAATGTGACAAGACATTCGTTCACATTGTCAATCCGAATTTTCCATTGTCCAATGACATTTTACATTCAATTTAGGTAGGTAGAAATGCAAACACTTTTTTTGGACTAAAAAGGTGTGTATGTTCATTGTTTAACATAAAGAAAAAAATTAGAATGAAAAGCATCCATAACTGAGATGAATAGTAATAAATACATCATCATTAGAGAACCATTGAGACACAAAGGTAGCCCTAGGTGAACAAAGGTAAAGGGCGTGATATCTTAAAAGAACCATAAGATACGTTGATGGCTCAACTGTTCCTTAGGTATTCCTAAAGGTACAATACCTTAAACCTAATCTGGAAACAATAAAGATTGACCATGAACATATTGATAAAGATAAAACACCTCACAAATAGAATAAACCAATGAGAACACGGGATCAGGTGGAAATGAAGGTAGAAAACCTTACCTGGAAACAATAGAGATTGGCCATAAACACGAAGCTATTGTTAAAGATAAAACACCGGCTCAACTGTCCCTTAGGTATTAGATTGTACAAGAAAGGTACAATACCTTAAACCTAATCTGGAAACAATAGAGATTGACCATGAACATAATATTGTTAAAGATAAAACACCTCACAAATAGAATAAACCAATGAGAACACGAGATCAGGTGGAAATGAAGGTAGAAAACCTTACCTGGAAACAATAGAGATTGGCCATAAACACGAAGCTATTGTTAAAGATAAAACACCTCACAAAAAGGTAAACAATATAACGTTCTGAATCAACCAATGAGAACACGGGACCAGATGGAAGTGTTCTATTATCTCAACAGGTATCAAGTTACCAGGTAGAAATAGCAAGGTTTTATAGGTGTTCTCTCAAGGTAGGTGTGACTCTAAAAATGGCGGACAGGTGTTTTATCTTCATCTGACATCCTGTGTTATGGTGCACCTGTGTTATGATCTCCTTCTTCATGGTTGATTTTTTATGATTAATCGTCCTATCACGTAGTCATTATGGCGCTCCTTTCAAACAAAACTCAAAGACATTTCATTGCGATATTAATTTCTTCAGACCAGTCATTATATGGATCTCAAAGATCATATAGGAACATACTTCTTCCACTTACAATGGACCTTAAAGATCATGTTGAGATTTTTACATATGTATTTTTATTATAGCTTCAAACCAGTTAGGTATAAAGTATAATAGATCTCAAAGATCACATAAGGATCTCTAATGTCTTTAAAGTACATAGTTGGTATAATATAAATGGTATAATCCATATCAAAGATCTAATGAAGATATTTAATGTTCTGGAACCAGTTAGGTATAATCTATAACTATATCAAAGATCACATAAGGAGATTTAATATCTCGAAACCAGTTTCTCCGCTTGTGGAGAAGGTGGTCCTAATGGGAGATGATGGTCTAATCACCTAATGATGGAAGATGTTGGTCTAATCACCTCATGGGGAGAGGCCCTACCCATCAAGACAACTTAGGCTGACTGTTCTTAAAGTTCAATACATATTTGAATAAATAGTGCTAGGAGCTAGAATAGAACTATCCCTCCAAACATTTAAGCCTTTCTGGAACCAATCTAATGAAGTCATTAATCAGTCAGTAACTAACCACTAACCACCAGAATTAGCAAAACCTGCCTCCTACAATCTACATCAAGGGAAACCTTCACACGCTCAGTTTAACATAAGATGTTCTCGTGAGATAAGAATTTCGAATAGAATTTACCCGCCTAGTCAAGTTGTTAATCATCATTCTGCTTACATCACTATCACAATACACATAAGTACCTACATATAACTATGATAAATAGCTGCTGCTTCTTCTTCTTCTTTTTTTTTTTTTAATATGATGAAAGTAGGTACCTATCTTGAAGTCACATCTAACTTCATAGTTCATAGTCAGCTACTCGTGAGTAGTCATCACAATTGGGCCGTCCTAAATTACCACACTCACAACTAACCTAATATGTCCCAATTGTCCCATTCTAATCATTGATGATATTTGTTTTAGTACACAACTAAACACACTATTGATATTAATTTAAACTCTTTAATTAACCCTTGGAGGAGCACAAATAAATTAACCTTTACCAGCACATCGCTTGTTTCAATTCGGAAGTAACTATGATAAATAGCCTCTTCTTCTTAAAAAAAAAAAATAAAATATGATGAAAGTAGGAATCTTGAAGTCACATCTAACTTCATAGTTCATAGTCAGCTACTCGTGAGTAGTCATCACAATTGGGCCGTCCCAAATTACCACACTCACAACTAACCTATGTCCCATCATTCTAATCATTGATGATATTTGTTTTAGTACACAGCTAAACACACTGTTGATATTAATTTAAACTCTTTAATTAACCCTTGGAGGAGCACAAATAAATTAACCTTTACCAGCACATCGCTTGTTTCAATTCGGAAAGGTCAAATCAAGAATGACAGGGGGAGCATTAGGAGGTTTGGTGGACGCGAAATTGTGCTCAATTTAAGCATCCATGTGACAATAAATTGTACCAAAGAGAAATTCGGGGACCCATTTTATTCTCAGGTTAGCCACTTCACCTAGTTTTGAGCATTAGGAGGTTTGGTGGACGCGAAATTGTGCTTAATTTAAGCATCCATGTGACAATAAATTGTACCAAAGAGAAATTCGGGGACCCATTTTATTCTCAGGTTAGCCACTTCACCTAGTTTTCCCCTATTATTACCGAAATTTGACCTATAAATTTTATTCTCCCAGAGTTAAAATAGGGGCCATTTCCCTCCCCAAGGGATTCACTTCACCCAGTCTCCCCCTAATACCGAATGTGTACATTAGTCCAGTCATCAAGGCAAACTGGGAGGTCACACATAAGGTCAACTAGAACCCATGGGCAGGTCTTTCTGCGTCTGTCACACATGTTAAACGTTGGTAGGTACACCTATAATCCTCAGAAATCATAATACCCTAATACTACATTTAATTATGTCAACAAAGTATCTCATCTCTTAATATTAAATAAAAAGACATAAATAATAATTATGATTTAGGACAGAAATTATGTGTGAATGTCACAACATATTTCCACAACACCTCCACACATGATTACAGAGTAGGTAATGTAGGTATTCATAACACATCATAGGAACATGTTGGAAAGTATAAAGATGTAGAATGTTATTCCCTGGAATCCACTTGTTGAACCGAATATTATTATTTGATTCCCACGACTCCATAAGGCATCACGAACCACTCTATCTTACAGGGTGTCTATTGAAAAATAATCATATAAAAATTGGGTATACCCGTATTTACCTACAAATTGGAAACATGGATAAAAATATAGGATAAGGAAAGTAAAAAAGAACAGATTTTGCATTTGGACTCTTATTTTTGAGAATCTTCAAATGTTGACTTTCAAAAGCACAAAACAATTTTTAAAAAAGTTGATTTTTGAGCTTGAGGTTGAGGGTTCGAATCATGACTGGAGCTGACTTTATATTTGAGATTTTACCCCACCCAAACAAGGCCTACAAATTGGAAACATGGATAAAAAAAAGGACAGATTTTACATTTGGACTCTTATTTTTGAGAATCTTCAAATGTTGACTTTCAAAAGCACAAAACAATTTTTTTAAAAAGTTGATTTTTGAGCTTGAGGTTGAGGGTTCGAATCATGACTGGAGCTGACTTTATATTTGAGATTTTACCCCACCCAAACAGGGCCAGCGAATGTCAAGAAATTTACTCTAATATTCCAATAAGATTAGTAAAAATATTTGCGTTATAGTTTCTGAAGTATTTTTTACATTTAGTTTAAGTGGACCATCCAGTAGATTTATTTAGAACATTTTTTCACCACCCGATCACACATGTGATACAATGACGTCATCACACTTGACATATCACATTCATTACATAGAAAAATTATGTAGTATTTATGTACCTATGTATGTACATAGAGAAATTATGTACAATAATTAGACGTTTAATATACCTATACAGCTTATTAACACAGAGTTTGAATTAATACAGTAGGTTGGAAATTATGTACAATAATTAGACGTATATAATTATAAGTACATAGAGTTCGGAGTATTTACATAGTATGTACGTTTAGGTACATAGGTAGGTATATGAGAGCCGTGTGGTTACTTTTTGCATCATGTGTAATAGCGCTCATCAATTAAGTTTTTAATTTCTGTCAACATATATTCGCAATGTGTAGAATTAATTATAAAAAATATCACACATTGTACGTTGTATAATGAATATAATTATATATTGTATGGTATATTAAATAAGTTTCTGAAGTATTTTTTATATTTAGTTTAAGTGGACCATCCAGTAGATTTATTTAGAACATTTTTTTACCACCCGATCACACATGTGATACAATGACGTCATCACACTTGACATATCACATTCATTACATAGAGAAATTATGTAGTATTTATGTACCTATGTATGTACATAGAGAAATTATGTACAATAATTAGATGTTTAATATACCTACACAGCTTATTAACACAGAGTTTGAATTTATACAGTAGGTTGGAAATTATGTACAATAATTAGATGTATGATGTCTAATTATATTGAGTACATAGTTTATGCACATAGAGTATTTACATAGTATGTACATTTAGGTACATAGGTAGGTATATGAGAGCCGTGTGGTTACTTTTTGCATCATGTGTAATAGCGCTCATCAATTAAGTTTTTAATTTCTATAATTATATTGAGTACATAGTTTATGCACATAGAGTATTTACATAGTATGTACATTTAGGTACATACCTAGGTATATGAGAGCCGTGTGGTTACTTTTTGCATCATGTGTAATAGCGCTCATCAATTAAGTTTTTAATTTCTGTCAACATATTCACAATGTGTAGAATTAATTATAAAAAATATCACACATTGTACGTTGTATACTGAATATAATTATATATTGTATGGTGTATTAAATATGTTTGTGAAAATGAAACATGTGTGTGGTGCTATGTAGGGATTATTGGAACTAGGTACAACTAGAGGAGTCAGAAATACAGGTCTCCCCTTGCATAGAATTGTGCAATTTCTATTACTTGCTATATTTTTTTAGGTATATGGATCCTTTTAATATTCATTAAAGTTTTTGCTGATATCCAAACTAAAATAAGGCGCCTTTTAGTACCTATGTATTTGCGCAGAGATCATTTTGTACAACAGGACTAGGTCGTTTCTGAACCCCCCCCCCACAGAAGTTGAAAAAATTAAGGTATAAAAAAAGATCATCATCACTACCTACTCATCAGGCAAAGATATAAAATATTATCTTTTCCTGATTCAGAAAGTCTCAATGGGTTAAAATCGCCGAAATATCCACAGGCAAAATACAGACGCCATGATCAAGTTTTTTTTCTCCTTACCTCAAGATAACTATGTAGGTCTAAACTCATGTCTTACTCGGTTTCCTAAAATTCTCTCTTCATTTTCTTGTCGCTCTTACATGGAACCCGCGGCCTCTGAACTACAAGACCAGGGCACAGCTCAGGGCGGCATCGGCACTTCACAGAGCAGAGTTTATTAGTCCTGTCTGTTTGTTTATTATCCTCATTTATTTAAAAGTAGGTACCCAAACAATTTCATCTTCATCTCGTTCTTGTTGTTCTTCAGAATTCTTGTTCTTCTTTTTCATCTTCTTCATCATCTTCTTGTTCTTGTTCTTCTTCCGGGAAAAAGAAGGAGAAAGAAAAAAATCTGACATTGATTCATGGCGCCAGTTTTTTTTTTCTCCTAATTTCAAAAATAAAGGTACCTACCTCCTACCTTGAAACAAACAAAGGGTGTGGATGCTGAGAGGATCTTGATCCTTCTCAAATCTCATCTTTGAGGAATTAATAGGATGAACACTAGGACAGGTTTAGAAACAAAGAAGTCCTCTGTTATAGAACCCATTTGTTTAGTTCTATTAAATTATTTCATTCTATTCTACCTATGGGTCTTCTGACTCTTTTGGTACAAGTGTACCTCAATATTTAAGCATAGAGCAGATAGAGCTGAAAAAAAAACCTCGACTGCTAGGAATTCTGCAGAGCTGCAGAATTACCTCCTTTTTCGAACTAATAAACTTAATTCGGGGAGGGATGGTCACTTTTTAGGGATACTTCCCAGAGAATCGGGAGATAATCGGTAATATTTCCAGGTTTTCTGATGGTGTACATCAAGTTTCGCGTCATACTCTCTAAGATTAATATACCTACAAGGCTTGCCTCAGTTTTTCGGGTATATTTCTCAAAGGGATAGGACATTTTTTCGGCGATTCCTCTCAGAGAAGTGACAGAAATATTGAAGTCTGGGAATGACTAATGGTTTCGTCTTCTCTTCATCCCTTTCAAATGTCACCTTGGAGCCAGCAGCTTTACTTTAATTTAAAAACTGTGTTATCTTTACCTTATGTGCAGTCGGGAGGTTCTTCTTCTTCATCATCTCCTTCTTCATGGTTGATTTTTTATGATTAATCGTCCTATCACACAGTCATTATGGCGCTCCTTTCAAACAAAACTCAAAGACATTTCATTGCGATATTAATTTCTTCAGACCAGTCATTATATGGATCTCAAAGATCATATAGGAACATACTTCTTCCACTTACAATGGACCTTAAAGATCATGTTGAGATTTTTACATATGTATTTTTATTATAGCTTCAAACCAGTTAGGTATAAAGTATAATAGATCTCAAAGATCACATAAGGATCTCTAATGTCTTTAAAGTACATAGTTGGTATAATATAAATGGTATAATCCATATCAAAGATCTAATGAAGATATTTAATGTTCTGGAACCAGTTAGGTATAATCTATAACTATATCAAAGATCCCATAAGGAGATTTACTATCTCGAAACCAGTT
The DNA here is from genome assembly GCF_000475195.1 of Diaphorina citri. NCBI lineage: Eukaryota > Metazoa > Arthropoda > Insecta > Hemiptera > Psyllidae > Diaphorina > Diaphorina citri. Next base: position 181,431 of record NW_007377640.1, read on the forward strand.
TCTCCGCTTGTGGAGAAGGTGGTCTTAATAGGAGAAGATGGTCTAATCACCTAATGGAGTATGTTGGTCTAATCACCTCGTGGGGAGAGGCCACTAATGGACCAACCAGTCTGGGTTGGTTCTTAGAAGATGGTCTGAATTCTGAATGGTTCTCATTCATAAGATCACACATAAGGAGATTTAATATCTCGAAACCAGTTTCTCCGCTTGTGGAGAAGGTGGTCCTAATGGGAGATGATGGTCTAATCACCTAATGATGGAAGATGTTGGTCTAATCACCTCATGGGGAGAGGCCACTAATGGACCAACCAGTCTGGGTTGGTTCTTAGAAGATGGTCTGAATTCTGAATGGTTCTCATTCATAAGATCACTCGCTCATCATACAGAATTAATGAGACGTCAGATATATCTTTTGATACCTATCGTAGTAGGTGTGTTAGGTATATTCTGAGAGAAATGCTTATGGAATAGTTGATAGTGGAATACCTCTCTCGTTATCTTCTTGTCAAAATCATCTGATATCCTTTGTCCGTGAACCTGCTGTTGAGCAGGAAGGTGGTTGTTAAGCATTTCTCTCTCTAACCTTCTTAACAAGTATTTTATTCTGTATAACCTTACTGACTACCCAGATATCACGGTAATGCGCCAGGCCAAATTCCAGTACAAGAGATGTCTAGATCCCAAGGTCGCTGTCGATTTCCACCGTTGAATATCTATCCTTTGACGGTGATTTTCAAATTTGGATATCCATTGACGGTGATTTTCAAAAACACCAGAAATTGTAAACCCCATATAATCCTAAAAAAATGAAAAAAAAAAAACGAGGTCTGGAAATATTTATGAACAATATCGAGAATTTACATCTCCGGTATTTACACTCTTCATCGATATGATCTCAAAACTGCACGAATTATCGAGTATGAAATAGCCATTGAATGAAGCACTTAAGATTGCTCTATCTCGTTAATAAGTGATTTTAACACTTGGAATATTAAGACACTGTTCCGAGTATTCAATAACATATCAACACCTACAATTTAAAAGTACTTACACTAAAAAAAAAAAAAAAAAAAAAAGCCACAAAGGGGTGGTACCCCTTGGTTCCAAATGTGTTATACGACTCAGAAGGTAGAGGAATTGTTACGTGTTTAGGAGGCGAAAGGAGATTATTAGGGGGCAAAACTGATAATTTAGTTGTGGTGAAGCTGAGAAGTATAGATATACAGTTACCGCTCCTACACTGCTGATAGCCTCACAATTTTCTGGATATCACAGCTTTTGGAAGAGCCTTCTTGGTTTATTTTATCAAAAATTCCATAATCTCCTAACTAATTCTATCCTTAATGCTTTAATTGTGGCCTGAGGTGGCCTTTTTCTCTTGGATTTCGAGACGGTAAGACCTCCGTTGTTCCCTCTATGAAACCTGAACGTTCTTTGGACACAACACAGTCAAGTGGCCTCCCTATAATAATTTCTTACAGGCATAATTTGGTCCTCCGCGCCGGACGAAGTAAAAAAGCTCCTAATTTTGTATTACCAACATAATTCTTATCTTATCTAGCCTTGTCTTATATGTATTATCTTATTGTATTAGTAATCTATGCACCTACCTACGTAAATGTATATTCATTTTTCATGGATATAATTTGGTCCTTCGGGCCGGAACAAGTTTGCGGGCCTTTTCTTATTTAACCTTATCTTATCTGATGTTTCAGCTATCTAACCTTATTTTATCTCATGTTTCAGTCGTGTAAGCTGTGTAACAAAACGTTCGCCAATGTGTACCGGTTACAACGTCACATGATAAGTCACGACGAGAGCGCCCTCTTACGGAAGTTCAAGTGCAACCAATGCGAGAAGGCGTTCAAGTTCAAACATCATTTGAAGGTAAGTTTTGGCCAAGGATTTAATATGTAAATAAATTAAGGAGCGCGGTAGCGCTCCGCCCCGCCAAGTCAAGAAAGTTTGACCGCGCTACTAGAGATATTATACGCGACAGGGAAAGTAGCCGTTTATTATTTATCAAGGAAAGACCAATAAATTGTACAATTGTACTAAAGCTTGGTTGGTAGCGCGTCTGCCTTGTGAGCGCTAGGTCGCGGGTTCGATTCCCGCCCGGGGCGGATTTTATCCTGAACGGATAAGGTTCGTTGTCGGAACGGCTGGCTTTATCCTGTCCTGTCCTCCTTCGTCCCGAAATTGAAGAGAGAAGGAGACCTTTTTTTGTGTTTTATTTAAAGAGAGGAGGTTAACAATCCGGCTTTTGTTCTACAGTTTACCAAACTGGGCACTAGCTAGGTTAGTCTTTGAATTTTCTGGGGGTCTTCTATGGATTTTCTAGATCTTCCCTAAGGAATGTTCTGGTACAAAGATTATAATTATAATACACATGAGGGATGACGAATCTGTGTTCATAAGTTTTTTCTCACAAAATTACGGAGGCGTAATTTTCTTGCTACTTCCTCAAATCTATCGCCTTCAGTTTGATAGTATTTTTGAAGTCAATAATATACCTAAAGGTATGTCCAAACATAGTTGACCGGCCGTCTATCGACGTGGTGAACCTATGTTGTCGAGGCAGTATGGACGGTTCAGTTGACATCGATCAATGGCCGGTCGACTATCTGTGGACACACTTTTAAAATGTTATTATGTGATTTATCACCAATCAAATACATGTGACAATAAATTGTACCAAAGAGAAATTCGGGGACCCATTTTATTCTCAGGTTAGCCACTTCACCTAGTTTTCCCCTATTATTACCGAAATTTGACCTATAAATTTTATTCTCCCAGAGTTAAAATAGGGGCCATTTCCCTCCCCAAGGGATTCACTTCACCCAGTCTTCCCCTAATACCGAATGTGTACATTAGTCCAGTCATCAAGGCAAACTGGGAGGTCACACATAAGGTCAACTAGAACCCATGGGCAGGTCAACTCATAGGTCGCACTGGTAATTGACCTTCTAGGGAAGACCTTCCCGTTACCATGACAACGGGGTTAATTAGTTTGCTGGAATAACAATGTGTAGAGAAGCTTAAGTGGTAACGTGCATAAACATGAGAGTCAATTAGTGGTTAGCGCTGGGCTGGACTTCGGAGCTGGAGTTTGGTGGTTCGAGGGCAAGCCAGCCAGGATGATACTGCCATCACTTTGGTGGTTGCTATTAGACAAAACTTTAATAACAGATCTTTCCTCAGAATTTCCTCAATCTTTACTTTTTGGGACCACCTGTAAACCATTAAACACTGAGTTAGATTTTATTTTATTGATAAAAATTGCCCTAATTAGGTTCCTGCCCACCTACTAAATACATAAAAGTAGACTCTCCCACATTTTTACTTTTTTTTTAATGAACCTGTTGGAACAAAAAAATAAATAAAAATAAAATAAATTATTCCCCTTCATATATCAAAAAATTCTAGCGGTAGGTACCTGAACCTGTTGGAACAAAAAATAAATAAAAATAAAATTAATTATCCCCCCCCCCTTCATATATCAAAAAATTCTAGCGGTAGGTACCTAACATTAAGACGAAGGAGCTGAAGGAACTCCATCAAAAGCGGCAAGGGTACTTCTGATGAAAGCCTTGTCTGGTACTTCACACCCAAACCTATCCCTAAGATTTACTTCTGGGGTCTACTTACCTATCCCTATATTCCCTATCCCTAAATTCCTATTCATCAGATTTCAACAATAGAAGGGAGTGCAAGTTTGTGAGGATAGGAGAAATGTCAAAATTCAAGAAAGGTTTCGGAGAAGAAGAAGAAGAAGAAGAAGAAGAAGAAGAAGAAGAAGAAGAAGAAGAAGAAGAAGAAGAAGAAGAAGAAGAAGAAGAAGAAGAGAAGAAGAAGAGAAGAGAAGACAGAGAAAGAAGACAGAAGAAGAAGAAGAAGAAGAAGAAGAGAAAAGAGAAGAAGAAGAAGGAAGAAGAAGAAGAGAAGAAAAAAGAAGAAGAAGAAGAAGAAGAAGAAGAAGAAAGAAGAAGAGAAGAAGAAGAAGAAGAAGAAGAAGAAGAAGTAAGAAGAAAGAAGAAGAAGAAGAAAAGAAGAAGAGAAGAAGAGGAAGAAGAAGAAGAAGAAGAAAGAAGAAGAAGAAGAAGAAGAAGAAGAAGAAGAAGAAGAAAGAAGAAGAAGAACGAAGAAGAAGAAGAAGAAGGAAGAGAAGAAGGAAGAAGAAGAGAAGAAGAAGAGGAAGAGAAGAAGAAGAAGAAGAGAGAAGAAGAAGAAGACCTGAGAAAATGACAAAATGTATGAAGGAAAGAAGAAGATGAAGAAAATGAAGAAGAAGAAGAAGAAGAGGAAGAGGAAGGAGTAGGAGGAGGAGGAAGAAGAAGAGGAAGAACGGGAAAAAGAAGGAGAAAGAAAAAAATCTGACATTGATTCATGGCGCCAGTTTTTTTTTCTCCTAATCTCAAAAATAAAGGTACCTACCTTCTACCTTGAAACAAACAAAGGGTGTGGATGCTGAGAGGATCTTGATCCTTCTCAAATCTCATCTTTGAGGAATTAATAGGATGAACACTAGGACAGGTTTAGAAACAAAGAAGTCCTCTGTTATAGGTAGGACCCATTTGTTTAGTTCTATTAAATTATTTTATTCTATTCTACCTATGGGTCTTCTGACTCTTTTGGTACAAGTGTACCTCAATATTTAAGCATAGAGCAGATAGAGCTGAAAAAAAAACCTCGACTGCTAGGAATTCTGCAGAGCTGCAGAATTACCTCCTTTTTCGAACTAATAAACTTAATTCGGCGAGGGATGGTCACTTTTTAGGGATACTTCCCAGAGAATCGGGAGATAATCGGTAATATTTCCAGGTTTTCTGATGGTGTACATCAAGTTTCGCGTCATACTCTCTAAGATTAATATACCTACAAGGCTTGCCTCAGTTTTTCGGGTATATTTCTCAAAGGGATAGGACATTTTTTCGGCGATTCCTCTCAGAGAAGTGACAGAAATATTGAAGTCTGGGAATGACTAATGGTTTCGTCTTCTCTTCATCCCTTTCAAATGTCACCTTGGAGCCAGCAGCTTTACTTTAATTTAAAAACTGTGTTATCTTTACCTTATGTGCAGTCGGGAGGGGACCCTTTGTTTTTTTGCTGTCGAAAATTTCCTACTAAGCCCGGTGCTAATTCTTTTTTTAATCTTTAGGTTTTTTATGATAATGATTTTCACTTTTTTCTCTCCTTTTCGCTGCTTTTTTTTTTTAATTTACAACCCTTTGTCCCCTGTTTGAATAACGAGCTTAAACGTGACGCCTTGGCACTGCTGGTGAAAAACAATGGAAGCACAAAACCTTGCACCTAGCAAAGTGACAGTGGAAAGTGGATTTTGGGGAACGTCGAGTCTAGATAATCGGTCACTTTAGTTTCTTTTATAGGTGAAGTAAGCGAAACCACAGTACCTACACACCTTGCTAGCCTTGTTTAGACTGCTTGGTTAAAGGGGCAATCTCGTCCTATATTCCAGCAGTATAAACAGGGTATTCTATTCCATAAATCCATAGTAAAATTTAAAATTACAAGTCTATTGTAGATAGTATTAGCATTCGTAGCCCAATAACCCATCATAATAACAACTTCATCACACCAGCATCCCAGACCTTACATACCACTGTATCATACAAAATACCTCCGTACCATAACAAACTCTTCTCTGAGTCTACCATACAGAATACAGAATACCACATACATAGCAAAGTTCCATCAATGTGTTGTGTCAACTCGCTTCACACGACCTCTGTGCCGTGCCCTCATAAACGAAATAGATTAGGGGGAACCAACAGCGTAACCAGTACCTACAAGGCTACAGGGATACATGTCCAGCCCCAGTACAGGGCTCTCGTATTTTGTCAAGGGTCAGGGAAAGAAATTGAGAAATAAGAATCGAGGGAAGAGAGAGAAATACGGGGAAGGGAGAGAGATAAAGGATAGGATATGCTAAAATAATTACAAATCTAATTGGAGGAGACGCCAAATCACCATGTTTGATGTTATATACTTTTCTCCCTTTCAAATAATACAACTGGAAGGAGGAGGAGAGAGGAAGAAAAAGGGAAAGAATAAAAAGAAAAGGAGTTGGGACCAGACTCGCTTTTTTCCTCAGAAACTGATTTTCTGTGCTTTCCTAGGAATTTTATAGGCCAACATTAGTACCTACTGACGAACTTGAAATCCACTGTCTATCTTCGGCCCTGATTGTCCACGTTGGGACTGTATGCTTTTATTTAAAACTAACGTAGCTCCGACTCTCCGAGCTCTTCTACTTCTTTTGTCCCAATATATCAAAGGCCAAAACTTTTCCAACTCTAATGGAAATTCTCCTGACCATTTATTTTGGAGAAGAATGCAGGACATTTTGTAATTTCGTAACTTTCATGCTGGTCTTCGAACAAGATTTCGGAGAACTTTCGAACAATGCACATTGTAATCTCACCATTTGAGCTTCCCAGCAAAATGATAGAGACATTTCCCTTTTGGAGATAATTCTATTTTCATACAGAAGGTCTCAAAGGCATTTTAGTTATGGAAAAGGGCATTCTTGAGATATTTTTCGATAAATAGCTTTTCTGTTGGGCTATGCCGGAAAGTGAAGAGAGAAGGAAGACAGCAACCAGCAAAATGATACCAGCAAAATGATAGAGACATTTCCCTTTTGGAGATAATTCTACTTTTATACAGAAGGTCTCAAAGGCATTTTAGCTATGGAAAAGGGCATTCTTGAGATATTTTTCGATAAATAGCTTTTCTGTTGGGCTATGCCGGAAAGTGAAGAGAGAAGGAAGACAGCATATGAGAAATTAAGCCGTCAGGCGTCCCGAGAAGGAACCCTATTTCTTGCGGATAAAATGCACCCCGGGCGGGAATCGAACCCGTATCCCGCGACCTAGCGCTTACAAGGCAGACGCGCTTCCCCTAAGCTAACTAGACTGGCATTTGAAAAGTTTTACATGGTTTTACCTAACTTAAGATCTCTGTTATTTGTTTTACTATAAATTAGTACAGACTACAAATCATTTTAATCAGAAACATTGTTTCTCAACAGAAACATTGTTTCTCAACATACTCGTATTTAGGTACAAAGTTGTATAGATTTTTTTTTTTTTTTTTTTTTTTTTTTTTTAGAGGCTATTAATTGTTATTCACCTATCTGGCTTTTTTTGATTTTTACTTTCTTTTTAGAAAAAAAAAAGTAATTTAAAAATATAAATAAAAAAATGAAGCAAGTTAAATAAATCTTTTCCTATTAAAAATTAAAGAAAGAAATATAGGCGGATGAAAAACTTTGATAAACAGCTTAGGGATTTAGGAGAGCTTAAAACCGTTTCAAATCTCTTCTTAAATATGAAAAACAAAATTATGTGTATTATATTTAATCGGATATAATCCATTTTACAAATCTGATCATGCTGTTTTTCATTTTTAGGCGGGAAAGTTGTTATCTCGGCACCGGAATGTCGGCTATTGATTTTCCTGGTACGTTGTCTCTTCACTACCATTTGACATGCAAAGAATACCTGCTAAGTCCCTCCCTTGTCTTTTCTTTTCCTTGATAATAGGTACTTTGCTTAACTTGTTTTAAGTTTTTCAAACTTTTATTTATTTTTAAGCATAGATTTTCCCTTTAGTTCTTTACATATTTCTATCTTTTTCCTGCCCTTTACCAGTTACATGGAAATCTTTGAAAAATAAATACCCTTAGATTTTTTTAAGGCTTTGATGGGCGGATTTTTCACTTCCTCCTCCTCCTTCTTCTTCTTTTCACTCTTCCAACCAACTGGTTTTTGTCAGCTTGATAGCCGACATAAAAAAAGGAGAGAGAAAAACTAAGAAATACTGAACAGTCATCCGGAACTAGTCTGTAACCCGAAAACTACGCGGGAATCCGGGAAACGGGACGTTAAACTAAAGACTAGAAAGACAGAAGGGGAGGTGGGATATGGAAGAGAGATTTGGAGGGGATTTTAATAGTTTGTTTTTATTGTAAACAAACATTAGGGCTTTTCTCCTTCTCCTGGGGGAATTTCACCTTCCACTCCCTCTCCTTCCCAGGATTTTAATAGTTTGTTTTTACTGTAAACAAACATTAGGGCTTTTCTCCTTCTCCTGGGGGAATTCCACCTCCCACTCCCTCTCCTTCCCACAGTCTTATCCTTCTTTCACTTCTTGTCCCTCTTCTCCTTCCCAGTCTAATCCTTCTTCCTCTTCGTCTTCTTCTTCATCTCTTTTTCTTCTTCTTCTTCTTCTTCTTCTTCTTCTTCTTCTTCTTCTTCTTCTTCTTCTTCTTTTTCTTCTTCTTCTTTCACTTCTTATCCTCTTCTCCTTCCCAGTCACCCAGTCTAATCCTTCTTCCTCTTCTTCTTATCCTCTTTCCTTCCCTTCTCGTCCTCTTAAGATATTTCTTACAACTTTCCTTCTTCCTCTCCTTCTCTCTTTATTCTCAGCCTCCCCCTCCTTCTCCATTTTTTTCTCTCCTCATTATTCCCTCTTTCCTTCCCTTCTCGTCCTCTTCAGATATTTCTTACAACTTTCCTTCTTCCTCTCCTTCTCTCTTTCTTCTCAGCCTCCCCCTCCTTCTCCATTTCTTTCTCTCCTCATTATTCCTTTTCTTATCCTTCTACCTCTTCTTCTTGTCCTCCTGCTTCACCTTCTCATCTTCCTAGAAGATTTTCTTACAACTTTCTCCTTCCTTCATCTTCTTCTTCTTCTTATCCTCTTTCCTTCCCTTCTCGTCCTCCTAAGAGATTTCTTACAAGTTTCCTTCTTCCTCTCCTCTCTTTCTTCTCAGCCTCCCCCTCCTTCTCCATTTTTTTCTCTCCTCATTATTCCTTTTCTTATCCTTCTACCTCCTTTTCTTCTTGTCCTCCTGCTTCACCTTCTCATCCTCCTAGAAGATTTTCTTACAACTTTCTCCTTCCTTCCCTCCTTCACCTTTTTATCTATCCACTTCTTCTTCTACTCCTTCTCCTCCTTATTTCCTCCTAGGATATTTTCTTACGACTGTCTCCTCCTCCTCCTCCTCCTCTTCCTCCTCCTCTTCCTCCTCCTCTTCCTCCTCCTCTT